>NC_141991.1:90734717-90947217 GCF_049901715.1 Pseudonaja textilis
AAACTCAAGGTTAATTGCACCAAACTTGATTGCAGGAAATACAACTTCAGCAACATATAGTGGTCAATGTCTGGAATACTCTACCTGACTCTGTGGTTTCTTCCCCAAACCCCCAAAACTTTAACCTTAGACTTTCTACTATTGACCTCACCCCTTTCCTTAGAGGTCTGTAGGGAGTGTGCATAAGCGCACCAACGTACCTACCGTCCTGTCCTATTGTTTCTTTTTTTATTATTTTTCTTATATGTATCCATGTATCCATGAATTCATAATTATGTTTTTACTTATACCTATTATCTTGCAAGCAATTGACAAAAATAAATAAATAATAAATAAGTAAATGTTTGAGAAGACACAAAAAAGTTGCTTGTATTGTGAGATTTATTTTTTATGGAAATGCAGTGTACACACAGACACAAAGACACACACACACTTTTAAAAGAGATAATCAGTAAATTACTACTTTGAGATTTTTTAATACAATTCAATGTTTTTGGACCAATCTATTTGGTAGAAAGCAAGCATAATACCTCAATTTTGGTAGAAACAATCATTGGTAGATCTTGCTTACTTCTAGTGTTCAATGTTGTGTCTTATTCAAATATATATGATTTTATTTTAAATTCCAATTTAGGTTTAAATTTTACAAAAATAAAAAATATTTAAATTATTTCATGAATGTCATTAAACACAGGAGTTTCATGAATGTCATTAAATACAGGAGTTTTAATACTAATGTATTTATTCCATTATCTTAAAAAGTTTTACATGGCAGTGTTTTATTATTTTATAGCTGGGAGGTTACCCTACCCAGCCAATGTGCCAGCTATAATAGAGAGCATTTCTTTTATATAATTCTTTTTGTGTATTTATATAATCAAGATACAGAGGGAATTTATTGAAAACTTAATTAATAGAAGTCTACTTTAAATACAAGAGCTTATACAACGAGTGATACCACAGTATTTACAAGCACAAGTAGCATCTCTACTATTTAGTGCCTTCCCTGGAAAAGTTTGAAGTATCCACTTGTCACAATTTTTACTTTTTGTCCACTATTGTTTCTGTTTTTATGCCTTGTTGGTTCTAGATTGTAAAATGGCTTGATATTATATTTTAAACTCTCTTTTTAATTTTTAAAAAATAAATCTTTAATTTTATTTATTATTTATTAATTATTTAAAATAATTCTTTAATTTTATTTGTGCTTTTATGAATTTACCTAAAAGCTGCTTGCCTTAGTGTAATCAGTAAATCTTAAGAATTTTTTTTAAAATATGTAATTATAATCCCCAAGAATAATCTTAGTTGGTAATAACTTGTTTATGCTTTTTGGTTTTGCTCTGAATTTAAGAAAAGTTCTGTTTTCATTGCATCAATGAAATATGTGTATTTTTCATTGCATCAGTGAATATTTTGTATATCTTTTTTCAGTGACTTGAGCAACAATAGTATCAGCATGTTGGCCAATTATACCTTCAGTAATATGACACAGCTATCAACTCTGTAAGTACCCAGTGATTCTGACATAGGTTCTAAATAGTATTTACTGTAAAGTAAGTTCCATTAAGTAGCAAGTATTTAATTTTTCTTTGTTAATGTATTCTTCCCTGCTCCTGCTCTAGTTGCTTGTTGCAAAGTATTTTAAGCTGTGATCTTTTATTCCCTTAGGATCCTAAGCTACAACAGGTTACGGTGTATTCCAGTTCATGCATTTAATGGCCTTAAATCTCTCCGAGTGTTGTAAGTATTGCTCATTCACTGTTCTGGAATTAAATTTTTAAAAGTGACATCAAAATTGTTAAAATCAGTGCTTTCCCCTGATTCTCTGTTTTGCAGCCATTTCTAGTCATTTGCATTTTTCTATTTGTATCAAGATGTAAAGTAGCCTATCAATGTGCATTCAGATGTTAATGTTTTGTTCGTGATTTAATGCCTTAAGATGATTTTTCATTTTGGAATTCTTTCTTTTTTTTAAAAGGCTGCTGTTAAAATATAAGCTAACCTATTTGACTAAGACATATTCTTGAAGGAAGCCTTCTCAGTTGTAACTTGCTCATTAATCACTTCGACATATTCTTGAATTTAGTGTATCATTCCATACTTTAAGCTAAAATTCTAATTGGGATTCTGTGTGAATTTGATCATATCCAAGACTTTGGGAAAAGTTTGATCTCTTCCTTTTTTTTTACGTATACTTCACCCGTTTTTCCAACTTTTTTTTTTCTTTAATGTGACAATAGTAAACATTTTGTCAAATGTTTCTTTTTGAGAATATTGAATGTAATGGTATTTAATAATTCTCTTGAGTGATTCATTTATACTTACTTTTTATGAAAAATCATAAGCATTACTTAGGATGAAGTCCATGTTTGCTTCATCATTGTACCTCCTTGTTTAGTATCAACCCTACCAGATAGATCAGACAGAAACGAAGACAATGAACTAATTCTATTTTAATATAAGGCTACATTAACAGAAATATGCAGGTCTGAAAGTATAATTCTCTGTGTCTTCTTTACATCTCAAGAAATTGGGAAGGGTCTCTTCTGAACAATCTAGTTGCAGACTATGCTTTCTTTTATTAGACTTTTCCCTAAGCAGGATCTCTGGGCCCAATTTCCTAAGATCATTCTCACATATCATTACAATTAACACTTTAGGCTGTGGCATATGGTTTTTAGTACTCTTTTATGACTGCAGTTGTGCTGGCATATGTCATGGAGAGAGAAAAGGAAGAACTACAATTCTAGCCTTGAAGTGCAGCTCTGGTGTCACAAGGGCTGATGAGCTGACATAGCTTCTAGCCAGGGCTGTTGTGGAGAGGGATAGACAGCATTTCCATTGATCCAGACTTGTACTGGGGACTAGAGCTCTGATCAGGCTCCCCACCTCCTCAGTTGCTGGGAAAATGTTGCCAGTCTGATTAAAAATGAGATACAAAGAGACAGACAGAGGAGAGAAAATTAGGAGAGAAAAAAATATTGTGTAAAATAGAGTGATTGAAGATAAAAATTAGAAAGCATAGTATTGTTAATGTATTTAAGTTCCTGATCAGAGAAAAAAGTCCCTGAGGTAGCTTCCCTAGAGGAAGAGAAGTAAAGCTCTAGAGAGATAACATCTTCACCCCAGGTCCAAGATGGGAAGGAGGGAGAAACTGCCTTTGACAAAGCTGAAGGATTTAGAGAAGGATTGGGCAGAAGACACCAAGACAGGTTGTTCCCCCAACAGTGGAGAAGCAGATAACAGATAACAGATCATCAGAGTTGGAAGGGACCTTGTAGGTCATCTAGTCCACCTTTGCCCAAGTGGGAGACCCTACACCATTTCTGACAAATGGCAGTCCAATCTCTCTTTAAAAGTCTCAACTGATGGCGCTCCCACAACTTCCGAGGGCAAGCTGTTCCATTGGTTGATTGTTCTCACTGTCAGAAAGTTTCTCCTTATTTCCAGGTTAAATCTCTCCTTGTTCAGTTTTCATCCATTATTCCTTGTCTGGCCTACAGGCACTTTAGAAAATAGCTTGACCCCTTCCTCCCTGTGGCAGCCCCTCAAATATTGGAAGACTGCTATCATGTCTCCCCTGGTCCATAGCAGTCTATGATTAGCTGAGCAAATCCAGGGAAAGGTCTTGAGAAGTTCTGAGCACTTTCCTTTCTTTTTACTCTCTTGTGATAAGCCCAGAAATGGGGCAAGAAGTGGGAATGAAGGGAGAGGAACAGGACAGCTTGTCAACACTGATGGAACTATGAATTCTGAATTGTACCAGCAAAGTCAACAGGAGAATATTAAGTACATGTCTGTGAATTGTAGTGCCAGAAGAATGGGTCATGCAGCAAGACATGAAATTGTACAACAAAAGAATGATTAAAGCAGAAGAAAGTTAATGTTTTGGAATGATCAAGTCAAAGTCCTGACCTGTTGTGCGACAACCTGGAGCTCATGTGAGAAAATCCACCAATATCTCTGAGTTGAAGCTGTTCTATAAAGAGGAATGAATTAAAATTCCTCCAAGCTGATGTGTAAGATTAATCAACTGTTATTAGAAATGTTTAATGGCAGTTGTTCCTGCCCACCAATTGTAGTAATTGCTGTTTAACTAAATTGCAACTTTTATTTGCAGGTATTGTTTCATAGCAGTTACTGAGATCCATAGGCTCATGCATTTTTACTATACACATATATGGAACTTTGGGTCATTATCTTCTATAAGTGAATGAATAAGCACGTTTTTGACTCATTTTTAATTGGGTTTTCTTTTATCTATTTATGAGAAACAGTTCATGTTTTAGCTCATACTTATTCAGAAATACTAAAAATTAAAATGAGTTCACAAACTTTTAAACACGTTGCGTGTTTAGGGCTATATACTGTATGAATAATATAGAAAAGGGTAGTTAAGTGGCAGCCTATTTGTTTGTAGCTGAACATAGTGCATAATATTCCAGTTGATGGTGCTGTTTGAATAATACACAAATGTTAATTTCACAATATATTTTAACCCATTACATGAGAACTTCAAGAAAGCATTGGTTTCATATTTTGTGACTGATCCATATGTGTTTTTATTTAAATTGCAAGCAAACCTAGATTAGCTTTATTCTCAAAGGCAACAACGTATCTGTTTTATAAATCCATTTGCGACCTCTATTTATTTAGAAGATCTACTTAATCATATTTTGAAATAGGTATTTGCTCAGAGAAAAATAACACGCCACTCTTATATTTCTGTGCAAAAGTTAAATGAAGCATGAATGAGAATCTCTCTTTCTGGGTTGTGTGTATTTGGAAGCCTCCAGTTTCATTTGATTTATTATGGTCTACAAAATTCTAGTGTCAGCGACAACCCTTGCCACATGTCATCTACATTGTTATTAAAAATCAATTCTCCTGGGGGAGGAAGTGTTTCCAAGCGACAGCATGCAATCTGTTACTGTCATTTATTTATTATCAGAATTCCCAAGAGAACCTCTGTTAGAAATAATCAGCAAAAGCGTATCCAAGTTTTTGCACCTTTTTTTTTTAAAGGACACATAGCTTGAAATCTGTCTAGGTTTGATGTGCGGTTAACAGATCCCTTTTATGCATGAGCCCCTTCTCTAATTGCTTTTCTTCCTGGGAAATTTCCCCTATTACTATTAAATAGGAAAACTATCCTATCAGTCAAAATATGTCTCTGGCTACCAAACATAATAATCGGTGTCATAACATATACCTTGTTTCAGTAACTCAAAGTCTTAATTTCTATTAGCATATCTTTACACACCATGTTTTAAGGTGGTTTTTTTATGCATAGATTAGGATTTTTTTCGAACCAAGCACCAAAAGATATAGAACTGCCAGAAAACCCATGTAAAATATGCATAATTATAAAAATGATAAAATTGCTTCTATGTCCTTATTAAACACAAATTTTGTGATTCAGTGTTTGACAGTATTTTGCAGATTTATTTTTGGTTCCCTTTCCAATAGTTCAAGTTCAATTCCCAAGTTCAGTTTTTCGAGGATTTCACTATTTATTTTAGAATTTCATAAAAATCACAAAGTAGGCTTGCAGTTCAACAGTGAGAAAAGTAATACAATATTAGTAAGAAAATAGTGTATTTCATTGTTTATATTCTAAACCCTCTGGAATCATTTTTGTCAAGCCCAGCAGTTATACAGACATAATACATACAAATTTTAAAAATGAATCTCCTCTAGAAAGTCAAAATCACATAGGAAAGGATATGGTCAAAAAGCAGTGAGCTTTTTTTAATTTTTACTGTAATTTTTCTCAGTAGTCTGATCTATGTAGCACTGTATTGTTAGAAAGAATAGTAGATGTTGACAAAATGCTGTCACTATCAATTTTCTCTATTACATTTGTTTCAGAAAAAAAAAAGAAAAAAATTAATATTTCCTGATTGTCTAGATCAAGGATTGAATAACTTATCAGAATGTTGTCATGTTGTCTAATTATTCTAAATTGCTTATTCAGATTCAATTATGTTTATTTTTTTTCTTTGAAAAAGTCACTGGTACTCTTTATTAAGGGAGCCATTTTGGTCTATTGATTAAGGTACTAGGTTAGAATTGGTGTGTCTGTATGTGCCAGTCCCACTTTAAGCATGAAATTAGTTCAGTGACCTCCACTCTCACTAAGACAAGCAATAGCAAACCATTTCCATTGAGTCAAAGGCACACACGAAAAAATTTAAAAGCTATAAATAAAAAACTACTCCTTTTTTATTAAAGAAAGATATAAAAGTGTCTGTAAAAAGCCTGTTTCCTTCATTTCCAATCTTTATGCAAAGATTGTATGGTGGCTTTCATGGTTAGGATGCTGGGTTGGAAGTTAACAAGCCTGTGTCCGAAACCCAAGTGCTGCCACGGGTGGGTGAGCCCTTGTCTTTTGCTCCAGGTCCTTCCAGAGACATGAACCCAACAGGCATTCCTAGGCAATGGTGATGTCACCAGCTAATATTTTCAACCCAGAAGCACCTTGGTTGCATCGCATCCAGTTGCATCTCATTGCACTTGTGTCAGAAGCACCTCGGTAGCATTGCGATGCAATGCTTCCTTGTAAAATCTTTCCTGGACAAAATAGTGGAGAACATAAACTATATTGCTTCTTATTTAGTCAATAGATACTAAAAGCTAACTTAAACTCTTTTTATATTGTAACTGTATTCAAACATAATACTACTCTTTCTTCTCCCAGAACGCTTCATGGCAATGATATATCCAGTGTCCCTGAAGGGTCTTTTAATGATCTGGTGTCACTTTCTCACCTGTAAGTATTGTTATCGTCAAAAGATTATTAACCCTGTAGAAATGGGAGATTGCTATGGAATTTTTTTACCTCATGCTACAATTATTGTTATATGTATTTTATTTAGATAATTTTTATTTTCCAAGCAAATGTGAAAAAAACTTACCTTTTGAAACCTTTATTATCAAAGAGAAAATAGATCATTTGTTAAGTCTATTTATATCAAAGTTAGACTGCAAAGCAAATTTTCAGCAAAATATAAAAAACTTATTTTAACCTAAATGGTGAAAAATCTATGGATAAATGATCAAGCAGGCACATGCTATTGGTTCTTAATGTGTTCAGTCGTAGACCTGGTCCTTAACTTTCCAGAATATTTTTCACCTATTTCAATAGGATTGGTCTCCACTTCTTCATTCCAAAGAGAATTGACATTGCTAAAAAAAGAAAAAAGAAAAAAAAGACAAGTTAAAAGCCATCTAGGGACATACAGTTGCTGGAAAGATACCATCACGATTATGCTTTATGAACCATGTTATATTATAGTTTCTTCATACCCCATTTAGATTCCTATATTTTCCATTTGCTGTATCAGGGTATTTTGGGAAGAATGGCATTCTGAAGCATTTTTCCAAATAACATAAGCTCAATAAGGAATTAGTGTTAGTCTATATTATATATGCATTCACTTTTAACCTCATAGTTATCAAGGAAAGGAATTAAAATACGTATATAAATTTATAAATATTTCAACCTTTTTTAAACGTGTCCATTGCTCAAATAGCATCTGTTTCTTAAAATGAATATATATTATTTGTGCAGTACGATACTAATGAACATGATAATGCTTTATTAACGGTCATGTTTAGGCATTATAAAGTCAAAACAATTTCTAGTCAGTTTAAATTCTACTAAAAATAAACATAATTTGTCACATTCACTTAAATAAAGGCAATTAATATATGTTTGTGTTTATGTATTTATGCCTCTCGACTAGGTGAATTCATAACCACTGATTAAAATAATAGCCTGTAAAAAAAAACCTAAAAAAACCTCTCAACACAAAAACTACCAGATATGGAACACAAAAGTACCACACATATCTACTGTTAAATCTCCTTTTAGAGAAACTGCAAAAAATAAAAATACAGGATGGATACAATAAGATAAAGGAGGAACAAAGCAAAACAGCATTGGATAAAATAAGATGAGGGACACAAGTGGCAGGTCAGGAAATGAATGGAAAGAGACCAGGCCAGTAGCTATTCCCTGGTAGCAGATCAGCCTACTTTCCAAAGGTACCTAAGCTTTGTAGCTGCAATTTGTCCCTCTATCTTGTTCTTTGGTTTTTAACAGCTTAGTTTATTCTTATCAGCAAAAGTAACATACAAACCTATTGTAAATAGGATTTTGAGGTAAATCTTATTGGATAAACACACTGTTCCATTTGGGGGATTATATAATAATTTTCATTATAATTATTACAAAAGCAGTTACCAGCTATAAATGATCTTCAAGAAACTGTTCTGCAAAGAAAGAATTGTCCAATAGAGAAGCCAGGAACAAAGAAAAATAGTCTTACGAGATTTTTTTTTCTAATTTTCATAAGGTTTCTGTAACCTCAGCCACTAATATGCCACTTGACAGTCATTCATCCTTCTTCATTCGTTCTGCATCACTGCATACAGTAAATGTAAAAGTATGGTATTTTCTTCTGAAATAATAAATTCTGAGAACATTAATTATCTTGGCTGCCAACAGCAATCACATATATTGTTTATAGAATGTTTTGATGACATGCTAAGTATTATGTTATCTCCTTATAAATGAATATTATGATCTTATTACTACCTACTGATGTTTGAAAATAGTATGTAATATTTTGACTACATCAATTGGAACTTTGCAAAATGGAAACAATCAAATAGGTAAAGTTCCCCCAGTTCAAATGTATTTATGTTTATAAAACACTACAATCCTTAAAAATTTGGGGTACAACATGACTGATTGTGATCCATAAATTCAGCTTCATCCTATCTTACCTATCCTGATCTGTGTGCTTTAAATTTAGTTAATTTTAAAATATCCTTTATATTATATTTCTATATATTATATTTCTATATATAGTTATAACACCAACCCTTGGCCATATAATTAATATATTCTACCCAAACAAAAGTAACTGCCTTCAAATATGTTATAGCTGTCAATGTTCTTGATCAGGAGAAAGCTCCAACTCTTCCATGGAATTTTACAAAATGAGATGAATATGAATTCAACTTTTTCAACATATTCAAACATTCTGCCATTACAATTAGTATAATAAAAAGATGTGTATACCAATATTGAACTAATTGAGACATTTTTATTTGCAGTTTAGGATTCAAAATCATGGTGCACTTTGATTAAAGCTTTTGGATGGAGACAATATTTGTAAATTGTAGGTGTTATCAACTTCTAGATAGTGTGCAGTGGCCAGCAAGAACAATATTTACATATTTTAAATTACATCTTAGGAATCTATTTCAAAAAGCTTACAACAATGCATACAATAACTAATGAAAATGATTGTGTTGAAGAAAAATGGCTTGTCCATTATTTTCTCTGGTATGGCTCATTTCCATTTCCTCCCCAACTATTTATTTTATTATTCAGCTATTTTTAAGGTTGCTTTATTATCTTAAAAAATGTTATTTTGTGTTATGTAACAGCCATGGAAAAAGTCTAGGTTTTTTTTTGTCTTTTCAGTGATATTTTTGGAATAACCTGAGAAAATAAACATAATTTATTATCAGTTTTGTGTGCCCTGCTCTCAATAAATGTCATTCTCTTGTTGGTTAACAATAACATTTAAATCTACAAGTTTAAAACAAGTCAAAGGGCCAAGCAGATAATGCAGTCACACTGTCAATTGAAAAAAGGTGCTAGCAATGGGAGAAAGGACATGAGATTAAAATGATGGAACTGATATTCCTCTTTTTATTTGGTGCTTTATCCTATTTTGGGGGGATGTTTGAAGACTAAATTATTAGTGTAACATACTGTTGACCAATTGGATTTTTATTGGTCCAAAACAGCTGTTCAAACACATTTGTATAGGAAACTAGAGATAACTTAAGTGCATAGATTTGTATGTTGTATGTACATGAGCATAAGCTCATATATGGTCAATCCGAATAATCTTCGTCTGTGTGAAAATACAGACAAGATATAAACTAGGTCCCTTTAAGGAAACTTTGTTCTTCTTATTTAATTTTAATGTATGAACTCTTGCCAGTAATTCAACTCATGAACTCTCAGCATGAGTTTGTCTAGGGCAAGCTTGTTTAATCAGTCATGTCTGTGGTTTTATATCAACAACTTTAGTTTATAATTTTATCCATCAGTATTCCATCTGCTTTTTTTCCTCAGTAAATCATTTTTAATATCAACTCCTTTACTAAAACATATTTATGTTATCTGTAAAGAAAAAGTCAACATCCAGAATTATCTTTTGATCATTCTTTTTGTAAATAATTTTCTAACTTTCTCTCCAGGGGCCAAATCCAACTAATATTTTCTTCTCCACAGGAACAATTTCTCAGCTTTAAGTAAAACATTTAATGTCAAAAGCAGTCTCACTTAACCTTTAGACCATTATCCTAAAAAAATTATTCTTGAACTTCAAGGGTTTCTGAACTCTTAAACCTTATATTAAAACAAAACCTTTACAGAAAGATGGATCTAGAAAATATGTTCAAAAGCCATTGAAATGGACATTTCTTAAATATTTCAACTTCTCTAAAAATTTGCAAGCATTACGTGTTGTGAGAAACTTTTCTAAAAAGTCAAAAGAGGAACATAAAAATCATCTTCAATCATCATCAATCAATCCAATATAATACCTAGTATTTATTTCATTATAGTCCATCTTTCTTTTAAAATTCTTAAGAAAGAATCATCCCTCATTTTATACACATAACCACAAATCAATGAATTAGGTCGAATTATTCAATTTTTTCCAGCCAAAGCCACCCAATTAATTCTGTGATTGGGTCTTGATATAAATCTTGAGTCTTACCAGGTCCAGTTCAGTACAGTAAAAATTACTTTACAATGATTCTCAACACCTGCTGGAATAAACTTACTGATCTTAAGAAGTTAATAGATATAAGATTGATTCACTTGATAGAAAAAGTGTTACTATATTAATGTCTTGGTTCCATACCCATTTATCTTGGAATAAACCCTACTGAATTTAACGAAACTTCTGAAAAGTTCCTGTTATAAAGCTGAATTTCCATATTCTTTTGGGAGTAACATCCATTGTTCAATGATGTTTGTTTCTTAGTAGAAGTATATAGCACTGTAAATAAAATTATTTCTAATCATTATGTTAAACATCTGTTCTTTAAAAATATTACCATTTTAATAATTGTGATAATATTATCAGAATTATTTGAATAATTTCCTTATTCCATAATCATAGCAGGGAAATTATGTTTATCTACAAAATAAGATATTTAAACTCTTCATTTGCAAAAATAGCAATGCATTAAATACTTAATATATACTCTTAAGAACAAAATGCAAGGATAAAATTGCAATACAGATAGTCCTCAACTTATGGCCACAATTAAGCCCAAAATTTACATTGTTAAGTAAGACATTTGTTAATTGAATTATGTCCCATTTTACAAAGTTTATGACTTTTCTTGCCACAGTTGTTAAGTGAATCACTATAGTTGATAAGTTAGTAACCTGTTTGTTAAGTGAATCTGCCTTCCCTATTGACTTTGCTTCTCAGAAGGTTGCAAAAGGTGATCACATGACCTTGGGACACAACATAAGTATGAACCTGTTGCCAAGCGGCTGAATTGTGATCACATGATCATGAGGGTTGTAACTGTGAAGAAAGGTCATATGTAACTTTTTTCAGTGCTGTTGTATCTTTGAATGGTTACTAAATGAACTGTTGTAAGTTGAGGACTACTTGTAGAAAGCCAAAAGTTGTTTAGAAAGTTATTCAATCATAATGTAATAATTAGAGTGGCATATCCTCTATAGACTTGGATGCAACATGCTTTCTAAGACAAAGAGATGGGTGTCTGTGGAGTGAAGAATAAATAAACAGAAATTGGAAAAAGATTAATGTGTATTCTGATGTTTAGTCTTTTTTTCATTATCCTAACTTACATTTTTGTAATCAGTGATCAGACCACCATACACAAATTTGTCTTTTCACCAAAGGAAGAAGAATCATTTGCTTTTTATGTAAGGTATGATGGCTTCCAACTAGAAATTAAAAGATACTGCTCCAGAGTTGCTTGGAGTTTTTGAGATGAGAATCTTGATAAGTTCTCAAAGTTATAGGAATAGATAGGGATTCTACATGACTTATATTCAAATTAAATTTAACCATCTTTTATCTGGAGTTATACATTAGATCCTGTTCCAAGCTGCCCTGAGTGGTGAAACTAGATTGAAGATTGCTAAAAAAATATCTTCTATCCTTCTGCTTCGTCTCCTTATTCTGTGGCTATCTACTTCCAATTTCAATTACCATTTTTAGATAATCCTGATCCTTCATTTAGTTCTCATACATTAAGGTGAGGATATGCATTGAAATTCTTGCACAATTCTAAGTACAAAAAGAATGGGACTGTAAATACTGGCGGATGTTGGCAGATATCATAGACCAAGAACTGGTATTAAGAACTGGATTTATAAATCAAGGAATTTTCTTCTAATTGTACCAGCATAAAGAAAGGAGTCATGTAGTCGGACAAATGTCTTTTTCCTTCTCTTTTTTTAAAAACCCAATTTAGAGCACTTGGTACAAATCCTTTACATTGCGACTGCAGCCTGCGCTGGCTTTCAGAGTGGGTAAAGGCAGGCTACAAAGAGCCTGGCATTGCACGATGTAGTAGTCCAGATGACATGACCGACAGGCTTTTACTAACAACACCAACTCAGCATTTCCAGTGCAAAGGTAGGTATAATTCTTGGTCCTCTGCAATTAGATAGGAGACCACCAGGAAATTCCAGTGTACTGTAGATCTGGAAAAAAATATTTTTTTAAAAAAAAATTGTGTAAGAAGGTAATTGCAACCCACTTTTCTACTGTACTATTTCTAATGGAAAAAACATGGACACATTGGACACGGCTTAAAAAAGGCTTTACTTTTGAGGATAAAGAATTGAAATTTGAAGAAGGTAAAGAATTAAAACTTGGTGATGAATGTGTGCCATTATTCAATCCTAATTTTCCCTCATAAACTCTGAACTAAACAGAAGCTATATACTTTTCTTCTGCCTAAAAAATCCATGTTTCCAAAAACTTTATTGTGATATTCATACAGTGGCGGATTAAGGCTCACTGGTGCCCTAAGCACTGACAAATCTTGGTGCCACACTCCTTTGTACATACTGTACAAATGAAACCAAGCTTAGGCTACATAATTTTTATGGCGCTCCCTTTGGGCCTGGTGCCCTAAGCACGTGCTTAGTCTCCTTAATGGTTAATACACCACTGTACACAAATGGTGCTTTCTTTTAATTTTGCATTTCTGTTGCCCTTAAATCTATATATTAAAGGATTCTCTTTCCTTTCCAGTATTTGTGATGTTCCATTTTCTGCCCACTGATCATTAAAGAGTCACTCATATGCCTGTCAAAGACAATTATATTAAGGATCCAGGTGATCCGTAAGAAAAGATCTAGGTGTGAAGGGGATATGACGAGCATGTATCTTTATCTCAGAATTTTACTGAAATTTACATCAGTTTACCATTCAAGTTTGATAGTGGTCATGTTTGAAATGTGGGATTTTTTCCCCTCTACTTGGCTAATTTTTAGTTTATTTATCTATTACACATTCAGCCATTACAGGAGCAAGAGGTAATATACATAGCTCTCGTTTTCCCAGTGAGATAAAATAATTTCATTTCATGTCAGAGCTTCATCTTGACAGAATGCTCCAAAAGATAGTATAGGCATGGCTTTGAAAGAAATACGGCAATTATTTGTAACACTTGAGCTTTACCCTTAGCATTTTCTTAAAACAGGAAAGTGCGTGGGGTTTCTAGGGTTTTGTGACCCAAGCTACCTCAAAGGGATGACATTTATTTATTTCATTTTATTTTGCTTTTATAGCATAATGAAATGAATCCTTCTTAAGATAGTATTTTTTGCAAGTTAGCTTTGTTCCAGCATAGTGTTTGTACTTGAAATGCACTAAGGTCACTGATACATAATACAGTTGCAGCACTTAAACTTCCAAGAGAATGTATTTATATACACATGTTTATATGCACCATGCACCAAAGACTCTTGAGTAATATGCTTGTATATGAAGCAATGTCTTGAAAATGTTTTAAATTGTTTTCAAACTTTTTCAGATGTATTCTTGTTTTATTGCAGGAGTTGTTGACGTCAGCATTGTGTCCAAATGTAACCCTTGCCTATCTACTCCCTGTAAAAATAATGGGACTTGCAACAATGATCCTGTGGATTTTTACCGATGTACTTGCCCATTTGGCTACAAGGTAGAGTAACTGATAATAGATGGATTTCAGCATTGAATAGCAATAGCACTTAGACTTGTAAACAGCTTCATAATGCTTTACAGCCCTCTCTAAGTGGTTTACAGAGTCAGCATGTTGTCATCAACAATCACATAATACAGGGCAATCTTGTCACATAATAAGATTGCACAAGTGCTGTTGGAGCTGCTTGGACCACATTACATGTGGTCCTACATCTCAAACACTTGTTTTTCTGAAGCGAATGTAGAGATTTGTACAAAGCAGAACAAGTAGTTCCTGTGCCTGAGTATGCTACATTTGTACAATGTGTGTCTAAAGCAGTATAAGATTGAGAAGTGAAACGCTTATAGACACGAGGGCTGGAAAAGTAGAAGAAAAAACAACAACATCAAAAGCTAGGAGTACAAACACAAGGAACATTGTATAAAGCCAAGTAAGCTTGCTTCAATATCTGAAAAATATCTCTACAACTGTGACATACTATTGAAAAAAAGTAACTTTTGACAAGTTCAGATGTGAACATTATGAAAAGAGCATTTTTTTTTATACTAAGCTCTTCCCCACTAAAATATCATGCTAATTTAGGAACAATGTCTTTCTTCCTTCTCACCAGTCAGCTTCAAACAGGGATGTTCATCTGGAGTCCATTACCTTGATAAATTATCCCAAACCTGCCCACTCAGCATTGTTATTCCTTGTTTGATGTAGATATGGAGTAAACTTTCTATAGAAAAGTTCACAGATATATCAATAGACTGTGGAAACCCTAATTCAAGAATGATTGGACAAGACTGAGTTTTATTGAATACTCAATGGCAAGGCAATTCTATCTTTTTCTGAAACATATAATTTGATAATCACAGCAGGTCTTCAGTCGTGTGCATTACTACAAAGGAAATGATATGATTAAAACCAGAGATGACATAATTCAGTAGGATATGCTGGATAAAGTCATAAAATCTTAAATAGAGATTCCAGTTGTAGAAAGCAACTGATGCTAACTGTACATAGCATGTGTGTGTGTGTGTGTGTGTGTGTGTGTGTGTTTTCTTACATTTTCGCGGGTATCTAATTGTATGGTATTCAGCTTTGTTTGGGTATTTTCGCATGTCATATATAGCTTTTAAAGTTGTAGCGACGTTTCGGCAGAATCTCATCTGCCATCATCAGGCTTCTGTATTGTTTTCGTCTGTGAGTCAGGCTTTCACAGCCGTTTCTGTTTTAAATTTGGGGCTAGCCTACTGCTGTGTTAGAATGGTTTTTTCTTCATCCTGATTGGTTGGGAGTCTTGGTCTGTGTTTATTGGTCTTGGAGTTTGCTGTGTTCTGCTTGATTGGTGTTTCTAATATCTTCTGTCTATTTTGTAGCGTTTCTTTTGTCTGGATTGGCTGGCAACATTGTGTTTCCTGTATTGGAGGCTTTTTTTTTTTTTTTTATAAATTTTTATTATTTTTTTAACATAAAAAACACAACAACAAAACATAAAAGTATCAGCTCCCCCATATTTTTGTACACACCGTAAGTCGGTTGGTCCATCGGTTTTGTGCATTCACCTCATAGTCACAATTACAGTTACTTTATATAATACTCTTATCAATACAAATTTATAAATCCTAGTATCGCTATTAAAAAAAAAAAAAATTTGACTAAACTTTTATTCGGTCATGCCTTTATGAGATAACTATATTTTAAATATTTTATTCTAAAACAAATCTTATAATCATACCAATTCTATCCCAAATATGAAAAAGAAAGAAACAAAGAAAACTATTATATAGATATAGTATCAAAAACCAATAAAAGGAAAGGGAAAATAAAGTCATTATTATTCCTTATTATCTAACTTTTATATTTTAATATTTCATCATTCAACCATTGATAGAAAAGATCCCAAACTAAATAAAATTGTTTATCTTCTTGCTCTCTAATTTCAAAAGTCAATCTACTCATCTCAGCACATTCCAAAATTTTCTTTACAACTTCTTCTTGCAATGGAATTTTCTCATTTTTCCAATTTTTTGCAAATACAATCCTAGCAGCAGTCAATACATTTACAATCAAATATTTCAACTCTTTACTATAAGTATCTGGTAGTATTCCCAATAGAAAAACTCCGGTTTCAAGTCTATATGCTTCTTTGTCATTTTTTCCAGCCACATGTGGATTTTAGTCCAATATTTTCTAGCATCCTCACAAGTCCACCACATGTGATAGTATGAACCAGGTTTCTGATGACATTTCCAGCATTTTTCGGATTTGTTCTTGAACATTCTTGCTATCCTTGTCGGGGAAAATGCCACCTGTAAAACATCTTATACAAGTTTTCTTTATAGGCTGTAGACATTGTCATTTTATAATTTTGCGACCATAATTTCTGCCATTTCTCTAAATCAATCCCATATCCAAAATTCCTCCCCCACGCAATCATAGTTTCTTTAACTTGTTCTTCCTCAAGCTTAATTTGCAATAAATAACCATACAATTTTTTAATCACCTTTTCATCAGTACCCATCAAAATCTTATCCAAGTCAGTTTGCTTATCATAAAATCCCTCTGCTTTGGAATCCTCATAGTACTTTGAATGTATTTGCAAATATGAAAACCAATTCATCTGTATACCTTGTTCTTCCAATTTTTGCATCGATTTAAGTTCACCCTTTTCATCTAATAATTCCCATAGTTAACTGTTTGTTCCTTTTATAAATTATAGGATAAGAAAACGCTTCTATCGCCGATAAC
Organism: Pseudonaja textilis; assembly: GCF_049901715.1. Classification (NCBI taxonomy): domain Eukaryota; kingdom Metazoa; phylum Chordata; class Lepidosauria; order Squamata; family Elapidae; genus Pseudonaja; species Pseudonaja textilis. Next base: position 90,751,737 of record NC_141991.1, read on the forward strand.
CAAACTGGAATTTTCAAATAACACTGTTTTTTATCTTCTCCCAATTCAACCACAGAGACTCCCGTATATAATGCCTTCTAAAATACCCTGTGTTTTAGTTCCTTGTACCATAAAAAAGCATGCCAGCCCAACAACAAATCATGACCTTCTAATGTCAACAATCTGATTTTCCTTAATGTTATCCATTCTTTAACCCACGTCAAGTTTGCAGCTTGGTAGTACAACTCCCAATTAGGCAGTCCAAACCCTCCTCTAAATCTAGCATCCTGTAAAAGCTTTAACTTTATTCTTGCTTTCTTGCCTTGCCATATATACTTCAAAACAATTTTATTTAAATCCTCAAAATATTCTTTTCCAAGCCTAATTGGTATTGTTTGAAACAAAAATAAGACTCTGGGTAAAATGTTCATCTTGATTGTTGAAATCCTTCCTATTAATGACAATTGTAAGTTCTCCCATTTTTTCAAATCTTGAGCTATCTGTTGTTTAAGTTTAATATAATTATTCTCCTTCAATGTACTACATCTTGATGTCAAATATATCCCCAGATACTTAACCTTGTTTGTAACTTGAATTTTTAACAGTTCTGCCAACTCTTCCCTTTGTTTCAGCAACATATTCTTTGACAAAATCTTTGTTTTATCTCTATTTATTTTCAAACCAGCCACCTCCCCATAGACCTCTATCTTTTCCAACAGTTTCGAGGCTGTTTCTATAGGGTCTTCCAAGATAAAGACTAGGTCATCTGCAAAGGCTTGTAGTTTAAATTCTTCCTTTTAATTTTCATTCCTTTTATAGTTTTATCTTCTCTGATATTTCTATTCAACACTTCCAAAGTCAATACAAATATCAAGGGAGAAAGAGGGCAACCTTGTCTTGTGCCTTTTCTTATATTAATAGGATCTGTAAATTCTCCCTCCATCATTACCTTAGCTGTTTGTTCATTATAAATTGCTTTTATTGCCTGAATAAATCTTCTAGCAAAGCCCATCTGTTCCATTAAAAGTAACATAAATCTCCAATTCACGTTATCAAATGCCTTTTGAGCATCTAAAAATATCAAAGCCATTTGCTTTTCAGGATGCACCTCATAGTATTCCAGGGTGTCCAGAATTACTCTCATATTGTCTCTGATTTGTCGCTTTGGCAAAAACCCATTTTGGTCTGGGTGGATAAAGTTATTCAAGTACTTTTTAAGTCTTTCTGCTAATATTGAAGCAAAATTTTTATAATCTGCATTTAGTAAAGAAATCGGTCTATAATTCTTGATTTGCAGTAGGTCCGCCTCCTCTTTTGGAATAAGTGTAATGTAAGCCTCTGACCATGTTTTAGGTATCATCTTTTTTAACATAACTTCATTCATAACTTCTAACAGTGGAATACACAGTGATTCTTGAAAGATTTTATAAAATTCTACAGGAAACCCGTCTGGACCTGGTGCCTTTCCATTATTTTGTTTCTTAAGTGCTTGACTTAACTCCATCATTGTTATATTACTTTCTAGCATTTCTTCAATCTCTTTAGGTATCTTAGGTAGATTTGCATTCTGCAGGTATTGTTTAACTTTCTCCTCATCAATGTCTTCTTTCTTATACAAATGCTTATAAAAATCATAAATAATCTCTTTTTTTCTTTGCTGCCATAACAAATTTTACCTTGGTCGTCTATTAACTGCAGTATTTTCCTCGACTCTTTCTCCTTTCTCAATTTGTATGCTAGCCATCTACCTGGCTTATTTGCATCCTCAAAATAATTCTGTTTAGCATTCCTAATTTTCTGTGCCAGTTCTTCTTTCTCTATTAAATCCATTTTATGTTTAGTTATATCCAGTTTCATTTTAACATCTTTTCTGTGTGGCATTTTCTGTAATTCTTTTTCAAGTCCCTTATATTCATCATCCAAGGCTTTAAGAGTTCGCCTTTTCCTGTTGTTCTTTTTCTTGTATAGTCTATTATCAAGCCTCTAACATAGGCCTTCATTGTGTCCCAAACATTCTGTATTGAGGTGTCTTCTTTTCTGTTCTCTTTAAAGAAGAAGGCCAATTCTTTCTCCATCCATTGTATAAATTCCTTATCCTTTAAAATAGAATTATTTAATGTCCATCTCGATCTTTTCCTTTGTCCCTTCCATTCAATTGTCAATGGGTTATGGTCAGCCCAAGTACTTGTTTCAATATTTACTTCTTGAATACTAGACATTAAATCTGTTGAGATCCAAATCATATCCAGTCTGGACCATGATAGATGCCTATTTGAATAGAACGTAAATTGCTTAGATTTATCATTTCTTTCTCTCCATATGTCTTTTAAAGTTAATTCATCTATCATTTTAAAAAGGATTTAGGAAGAGTTTTCTGTTATGCTTTACTGTTGTTGCAATATAGTCAAGTCTATTATCCACAATTCCATTAAAGTCTCCCATCATAATTACATTAGCATAGTCAAGTTCGGCAGTCTTAGTATGTAATTTTCTATAGAATTCTTCCTGTTTATCATTCGGTGCATAAATTGCAATCAAAAGTATCTTTCTATTATTGTCCATTATTTCTACCATTAATATTCTCCCATCATCATCTGTATAAATCATTTTTGCTGAATGGCCTCTTTAATATATAAAACCACCCCTCTTTTCTTGGATTGTGTCAAAGAGGTAAACAATTTCCCTAATTTTGGTTGTAATAACAATTGTTCATGTTGCTTTTTAATATGAGGAGAAGGGAGTTATAATTAGAGCCTTGGATAATTAAATAGAGTGCAGTGTTGTTGTTTTTTTTGAGTTCTGCCAACCCCTTCACTAACATCAAGGTCCTTACTTTTAAACTTGATTTATTTGCAAAGGGAAGCCTCTGAATTTCTTTTTCTACTTATATTTTATTTTGATTTAACTGATTTTATTTTTCTTTTGCCTATTTGGATCCTGTTTTCTCTTTTTTTCCTTTTTTTTTTTTTAATGTACATCAGCGGACTATTTCTTTTTCCTTTCCTTTTCCTTTTTTCAATTGAGGTTTTTCTTTTTCTTTTTCTTTTCTTTTTCTGGCTGGACTAAGGTGTGGAATCTGAAGAAACTTATTTTTCTTGGTTTTTGTTTTGTTTTTTGTTTTTTCTCTTTTTCTTCTTCCCTTCTTCCTTTTTGGCTTTGTCTTGTTTATTATTATTATTGGGTTTTTATGCTATATTTCTGTCTGTTTTCCACAAAAGCAAAATCACAGGCCTGATCCACAAAAACACACTGAGACATAATGGAGACCTAGAAGATGAACAGACCTATGGAACAGCTGTCCTGCCCTACATAAGAGGTATTACAGACAAAATCAGTAACTACACAGGCATCACATCAAGACTGCCTTCAAAACAGACAGAAAAATAGCAGCCATCCTTAGAAACCCCAAAGATAAAATTGACCTGGAAAACCAAGGCATATATGAAGTCCCCTATGCATCATGCCCGGCCACATACATTGGACACACCAATAGAAGAATAAGTACCCACCTGGATGAACACAAAAATGCAGTAAAAAAGCTGGAAAACACTTCCTCACTAGTCCAACACATGAAAGCCACAGGTCATAGCATCAACTTCGAAGGCACCAAAACCCTAGCCACTATAGAAAACCCCAGCCACAGAATCATCAGAGAAGCCATAGAGATTGAAAAAAGACCTGAAAACATGAATAGAAGAGATGAGTCCACCAGACTGTCAATTATTTGGAAGCCTGCACTCACAAACAAAAAAATCTCCACACCACAAGCCAAGCAACACCTGGGCACAAACAGATCCTCCCGATACCTCCAGCTCAAACACACCCTAACCAGGCACCCAGATGACACCTAGCATCCTAATAAATGATAGCTGTCCGTTTACTCGGAGCCAAGCTGCACTAAAAGCCTCCAATACAGGAAACACAATGTTGCCAGCCAATCAAGACAAAAAAAAAACACTACAAAATAGACAGAAGATATTAGAAACACCAGTCAAGCAGAACACAGCAAACTCCAAGACCAATAAACACAGACCAAGACTCCCAACCAATCAGGATGAAGAAAAAAACATTCTGGCACAGCAGTAGGCTAGCCCCAAATTTAAAACAGAAACGGCTGTGAAAGCCTGACTCATAGACGAACACAATACAGTAGCCCGATGAAGGCAGATGAGATTCTGCTGAAACGTTGCTACAACTTTAAAAGCACAACTATAATGACATGGGAAAATACCCGAACAAAGCTGAATACCATACATGTAATTACCCGTCACCCTGGCCCCATTTTCCCCCAAGCTCACTGGGAAACTTGAAAATAGTCTGGCTATTTTCAAAAATAGCAGAGAAGTACTGTGTTTGCCTGAGATCCAAATTACGTTTTCCAAATAATTTTCAAGTGTGTGCTGAGCTACTAAAATATCTCCCCCATGTGTCTCTCTATATTTTACTTTCCATCTCTCATTTCAATCCCTTTCCTTACCTGTACATCTTGTCCTCAATTATAAATTATTCATTTGACTTTTTTCATTTATCTTAGAGAATATTGTTATGTCTGGGCTGGTATGAGTGAAACCTGAACCTAACTGGCTCCCAGCAATGGTCGCTGACTAGGTATACTTGGACCAGTCACTCTTCCTTAATCAAACCTTAAGCAAGTTATTGTTGGGTGGAAAATGAGAAGAGAGCTATTATGCATGTTGCCTCGAGTTCTTGAGGCAACATACAAAAGGCAGGGCATGAATCAGATAGATAGATGGATGGATGGATGGATAGATAGATAGATAGATAGATAGATAGATAGATAGATAGATAGATAGATAGTCTTCTCTAACCAGGATGCTCTTTAGATATATGGACATTGACTTTTTAGCAATGACAATGCTTATTGGAGAATTCATGAAGAATAGTCCTTGTTTTAATGTACCTTTATTGATTGTTAAATAAAGTATTTATAGAAAGAGTGTAAATATACTTGCACCTTTAGCTACAATTTTATATTGTTATATTATGAGCCATGGTGGCGCAATGGTTAGAGTACAGTACTGCAGACTATTTCTGCTGACTGCCAACTGACTGTAATTTGACGGTTCATGTCTCACCAGGCTCAAGGGTTACTCAGCCTTCCATCCTTCTGAGGTGGGTAAAAGGAGGACACAGATTGTTGGGAGCAATATGCTGACTCTGTAAACAGCTTAGAGAGGGCTGTAAAGCACTGTGAAGTGGTATATAAGTCTTATTGCTATTGTATATACCATGGTATGCACAGTCATCTTGGAATAAAGCCACTTTAGCTAAAGGGGATCCTAACTTGGATAAAGTTGTATTTTAATACACATTAAATTGTTCAAGAAAAAAATCTTCTGGAAATAAGGTTTTGACTGAATTGTAAAAATACGAAGAGCCAAAGCTCTTTGTCTGAATGGATTTGAATATTGTAAAAGACAATGGGTTCATTTTATTTTACATCTTTATAGCAGTTTCATAGTACATTTAATATGACTTCTATGTACAATGTACAAGCATTGTACATAACAGAATCTCTCCTGTATTTCATGCAAAGAATCAGTCTGTCGACAATATGTTCCACAAGCATAGCAGTTCATCCTGAAATCTCTGTTAGAAAGAAATAATACTGTCCTTGGAAAATGATGATTTAACTCTACAATAAAAATAAAAATCAGTGCTGCACAGTTTTTTTTCAAACATACTTTGGAGAGCTTTGATTAACCCAACAACCTAAGACCCAATAAATGGCTGTATGTCTCTTTTCATATAAATGTTTATTGTTTATGTTGAGGACTTTACAAGGACATAATCTGGACTACGTATTCAAAAACTGGATGATAAAATGCAGTCCCGAGATTCATATATTTATTATCTTCTTGCTGTTTGCACTGCTTTAATAGGAAAAAAAGATAGTTTCATTGAATAAGAACAAGTGTTTTGATTCTGAAGGATGCATTCTTTGTGCCTGCGAAGGCCAGGTTAGGAAAACAGAGTGAACTTCTCAGTCAGTAATAGAAAATGACTAATGTTTCCTGTTTAACTTTTACTGATAGGGTCGAGATTGCAGCACACCTATTCATGCTTGCATTCAGAATCCATGCCAGAATGGGGGAACTTGCCATCCTACTGACACAAATCAAGACGGATTCAGGTAACCAACAACAAAGCGTGATTAAATGATGGCAATGGATAAAGCAATGGATGGCAATGGATAAAGCAACTTGTTTTCACTACTTTGATGCATAAAAGGCTACCGTACAAAACCATCCCAGAGAAATTAAACTAAAGCATGGTCTAGATTGGCAAGTTAAATCATTGGCCCAATTGCTTTAAATGAGAAAGTGATACAGGCACTTACATCTTTCCGGTTTAAAACCAGAGGACTTAAAAGTATTTAACTTTGTCTTTACCAAGACCTTCATCTGAAACAAAGAATTATATTTGGGTCAGGGCTGGGTGGATTGTGTGCATGCAGTCATCCCATTTTGATTCTAATTATGTGCTCTGGAGCATACGGGAGGGTGGTGTAGCAGTTCTTTACAAGAGCTTGTAAGTCAAATCTTTTCAGAGCACAAAGCAATGATTTCAAAGATTTGCAGACAGGTGCTATATTAAACAGTTAATATGTCCTTTATCTATTGCCACTTCTCTTATTAAATCCCTACAACTTCTAAGTTTAAAACATTCATTGGTTCATTGTTTAAAGTGGAATTTTCTGGTAACTTCCAATTGGATTCTAAGAGGTCTCAGAAGTGGTTGGGCTGGTTCTGCAAATGATTCTGTCAATTTCCGTTTGATAGACAGAAATTCTATCTAGTAGGAGAAGTACGAGGGCTGTCAAGATTTTTCTAAATTGGTTTTTCAACATACTTCAAAGATGATCCTATAACACATGAAATAACTGCAGGTCCTGACTTGAATATGATAAGGCACAACAGTAAGTGTATGCAGGCTTTGCTATATTAATATGTGCATTAAAGCTTCAGCTTTTTCCTCTGCTTTTATTACACCAACAAACTCAAGGCATACGGAATTATTTTAGATTTATTTATTCATTAAATAGATTTATAGGGCCATCTAACTCATACATGATAACTATAGGCAGCATACACATTAAAAATCAACAATATAAAAGCCCCAGAATGCACGTGTGCACACAGACACACACACACATCATGGCAGTGACAAACACAATTTTACAAGCCACTTGATCAGGTGCAAATCAACCTGGGATCCACAAGCCCACTGACAAAACCCTATCTTCATGGCATTCCAGAAGGAGGGGATCAACCTTATTTCCAGGGGAATGGTAATCCAAAAGGAGGGAACCACTATAGACAAGAACTTCTAGATTCCATGAGGTATACTTCCTTAATAGATGGAACCTATAACAGCCTTTCCACTCTGGTGGCCAAGTAGACTTAACTTGGGGAAACACATTTTGTCCTATATCCTGGCCCCAAGTCATACAGTGTTCTGAGCAGTCTAACTTGTACTCCTGTCTCCTCCTCCCAGAATTATTTTACAAAACCCTCAGAGGATTGTTATAACACTTTATGTGAGGTTTTTGAGGAAAATATATCTGGTGACCAATCCTGATGCCACCTTTGATGAAAAGCTAACTTATGTCTGTATCTACTGACTCCTTGTACTATAGGATACATTTCAATATGTGATATCTGGGAATGTGGACATATTTCTTGGAACAATATATTCCACCACTGGATCTTTCTCAAAGGTGGCTCATAATTTCTAGCCAGTAGTATATTAAAGGTGCTATAGTTCACATCATACTTCTTTGTCAGTCCTTTAAAGTAGACTAGGAAAGGTTAAGAATGCCAGTACTACATTTTTATGAAGTTATAGAAACAGAATCTTGCAAGTCTGAATGCACTTCCCCTTCCTTCATTATGTTTCAGAAAACTAGAGAGAGTGTCAAACCTGAGACACTTTCTCAGATTGCTTTTCAACTTAAAATTTCTTTTGCCTAACATTGTCTTGGTTCTGACTCTCCCTCCTGTTTCTCAAAGTTACTTTTACAGCCGATTATTTTAAGAAATAGCAAAATGTATCCTTGTTTGAGTGAATCAGTTGTTAGTGCTCTTCTTAAGAAGCCTGCTGGATCTCTTAAAGATGGGTGATTATGAGCCAATCTGTAACTCATATGATTAGACAGGTGGCTGATAGATGTTTTTCAACTGCAGGCAGACCTGGGGGAAGAAATATTGTGACAAATTTAAAATGACTTCAAATGGGCTACATAATTGAGATTGTCTTGATTAGGTCAATGTATTATTTTTGTCTTGGGATTGACAGAGGGAGCATAGCCTGTTGGTTCTTTTTGATCTCTCGGGTTACTTTGATATCATTGCCTCGAAACAAAGGCATAGTTTTGTAATGGTTCCATTATTCAGTCTCCAACACTTTAATTTTCTACAAGAAACTACTGAAGGGGATCAGAAGTTTTGGAATTGTGTTCTATCAGTAAGCTGACGACATCAAGATTTACTCTTCAGGAACCCGTGTGGCTTCTCTGAATGCCTGTCTGCAAACAGTAATAGGGTAAATGAGAGAAAAATTGAAATTGAATCCAGAGAAGGCAAAGAAGCTTATTGTAAGGGTCTATAATTCGGGGAGATGATAGATCAGCTGTTCTGAATGGGGTTTTATCCTCCCTTTTGGTTACAAATATCTCTGGTTTCCTAGATTGAAGAAATGATTAGGAACACCTTTTGTCAGCTTTAGTTGATTTGCCAACTTTACCCTTTCTGGAAAACAATGATCATAAAGGTATGATTCATGCACTGGTAACCTCCCAGGGTGACCACAATCAATGCATACTTAAATCTAATAAAGAAACTTCAATTGATTAGGCCTAACTATTTTATTAGATCTTTTTAAAAAATCATTGCTTTGTATAGGGCTTTAACTGTTAATATTTATTCTAATTATTTTAACTATTTGCTGTCATTGCTATTTTATGGTTTTAGTATCTTTACTTTAAATTTGTAGTTAATCACTGAGATGGTAAGCACCATACACACCTCCACTTCAAAACTCACAAATTCACATGCACAGAAGTAATGCAGAAGAAACTCCTCTAATTACCTCATAGACAACCCTGTGAGAGTGGATACATTTTTAAAAGATGTTCTCTTATTGGCAAGTTATTGCCCAGATATCCAGATTCATTGGGCCATTATAACCAGCCCTTCACTATTCCATAGATTTATCAAATGGCAATTATCTCTCCATTGTACAGAGCTCCTCCATGTTCAGATCATCAATCTCATTTCAACAGAATACCATAGAGAACATTTATCTTGTTGTTTGCTAGCACCTTGATACTCATAGGGGCAAGCTGATAATTACCAACTAAGTGAGCACAATTTGTATGGAAATGACAATCCCCCAAGACAAGGAGTCTAGAGTAATGCTACATCTAGGGCAAGGGGAGAGGATCCTTGCTAGCTGGTTGGTCAGCATGTTAATAGAAACCCAAAAGTATCTTGGCCTGCCACATGCAACAGCCTAACTTCAGAATTGGTAAATACCTTCAACTTTCTCTTCTCTTCAGTACATGACTAGCAGATCATAGATTTTGCTGAGAGATGAACTTCTCCTGTTGTTGACTACCAAGTCTTTATGATGTGACAAGTCAATGTGTTCATCCAGAATAATCAGTGTTTTATCACTAATTGATCTGGCATTGCAAGTCCACCACTGCTGTCAGTTTGACTTCCTTGTTCATGCTGCAACCAGGAAAGAACTGAGGCTAGTCATTGATCTGCCTACCTTTTCCTGAAATATCTAGGTTTCTCCCTTCCACCATATTTCCTACTATATTTTCATCTTACTTCACCATTATCCAAGCTATTTTCAAAGTCCCTTGTCAATTTAGAGAAGACCGGGGCAGTTTCAAATTGGACATTTTTGATAGTGATACCAACCTCATAGTTTGGTATTCATTTTAAGTTCATTTTAAGCTTCAGTCCAGGAAGATAAGAAGTCCTGGGATGATGGTCTATGTCAGGAATACATAATATTGTGGTTGATCCTGTAAGAAATAAGTTTTTCATACATAAATAAGCATCTAAACAGCTAGGCAAACAGAGATTGGAAGAAATACTTTCTGTCTCTCTTGATTCTTATTCCTAGCATCCAGTTACAAAGAATGTTGGTGTTCTATTCTCATGTAGTTCATTTCTTTTTCCATTGTGCTTCAGAATGAATCATATCTTGGGGGATAATCCATAAGTAACATTGATGAGCATGAAATGTTATATGGAAGCTGTCTTTGGAATGTTCTGTTGTTATGGCCTGTGAAAGAAATTATATTTTCTATATATCTTTCTCCCAGTGAAATATATTAATACACATGCTCAGCTGCCAAACTTGTCAACTCTTTGCTTTTATGAATGTAAGCCAAAGCATTCTTCCATATGAAATGCCAAGTGATTTAACTTGAAGGATTCTGTAGTCACAGACAAGAAAAATTATCTTCTAAATAATAGCAGAGTAGTGACATAAGCCAGGAAATTCACTCTGTTTTGACTGGAACTCCATTCTGATACCCTTCCTGTTCAAGCTGTGTTTAGCTTGCATAAAGGGCCCAAACAGCAGGTAATACTGCTTTTCATATTTGTTGTTGTAACATGCTATCACAACAGTGTCAGTAAAAGGCATGGGGTCAGGTAGAAGTATTAAACAACATGCCTTTCTTTGACCTTAAATAAGGATGATTACTCCAGAAAGAAATGAAATAATTATTTATGGGGCCTATTAACCTACCTAATTAAAAAAAATAGTTCATAAAATTCTCAGCTTGCATTATCTATATAATAATGCTCAGAATGTGGGTAACAAACAAGAAGTGCTAAAACTCTTACTATAAAAAGGGAAATTTGATTTCATATGTATAATAGACACTTGTTGGTGGGTTGAATCCCATGATTAGAACAGAGCAGATGAAGGATATGATTTGTTCAAAGGAACAGAACTAAAAGAAAGGGAGGGCAAGTTGCTCTCTATATTAAAAGTATCCACTCCTACTCAGAAATCCAAATGAATCAATTTGACAATGCTCTGGAGGAATGAATTAAAGCAATACGTTATTGATGGCTGCTACCCTGTAGGTGATGCTGTCCAAAAGCAAATTGCAGGACATGAAGGACAAATGATCTGGAAGTTTGGATGACAAACTTTGTCAGGCATAGATCTTCCAGGAAATCATTGACTTGATGATGCCATTTTTATTTAAAGGACAGAGGAAGACACAAAAGGATAAACTCTTCCTAACTTGATGGTAAGCAATAGAAAAAGGTGAAGTGGAAGTAGGAAAAACTTAAGATAAAGTGATCCCGAGAGGTATTGTGCCCTAAGGTTCAATCCTAAACCATCTACTCTTCAATAGCTTATTGATGTCTTGTATGAAGATGGTGAGAGAATGCTTACCAAATTTGAATATGGTCCAAAATTGTGTGGAAAAACAATTGTCCTCGAAGGCAGATATAAAACTGAAAATAATCTTCATATTTACTGGATAGAGAGATTTGCTGAAAGTAATGAAATAATAGAATACAAAACTTCTTGGAAAAGCAATTAATTGCAAACAGGGCACTAGAATTCAGAAAAAGTAAAACCTCGGAGAAATGGGAACGTGATCACAGAAGTGTAGCAATGATGATTAGGTGACTAGAAGTTTTCATAAAGAGACTAAAAGAACTAGGAATGTTCACCTCAGAGAAGGGAAGGGTATTGTAAATATCTATTAGGAATTCATACAAAAATGTTTTACATTTGTTTTCTATCACTTCGAAGTACAGGAAAAAGAATAAAGGCCTTAAGCAACAGGAAGGCAGAATCTAACTGAATTTTAGTAAAATAACCTCAAAATATGAACAAACTAGTTCTGGAATCAATGATGTGTTTAAGAAGGGGCTATTGTCATAGATGCTTTAATTCGAATTCCTGTGCTGAACTGGAGGTTGGATTTATTAGCCCAATGTACCTTCCAACTGTATCATTCCATAATTCATTTAATGATAAATGATTTGGTCTCAAATGCTGCTTTTTCTTTGTAACCATTTGTTCTTCTTTTTATTTTGCATAAAATAATATTTATAGTAAACGTTACTGTGCCCATTTCACACCTTCTCTTTCCATCCTCCAGAAGTAAGGACATAAAGAATGCTATTTCTAACATCCTGAAATTATTAATGTATATAATGTCAAGCATCAGTGAAAACAGGAGATTCAGGCAGTTCAAAAGAGTGTAAAGATTTTTTGCAAGCTTAAATTCTCTATAAAAAATCTGAGCTACTAATGATCAAGGGAAATGAGCGAGAGTTAAGAAGGCATTCAAGATGGGCTGGACTTTGATTTCTTGCAGGCATGTAGGGACTCATGACTTACGACACGTTTGACTCCTCTCTTGGGTTCAGCCTTTTCATCTCCTACTTTTTTTTTTTCAAAATTGTAGAGTTTGGTCTTAGCCTTTCATCTTGATATAGAATATAATAGAAATTGGATATAAAATAGCTTTTTCTGTTTATTTTACGACTAAAACAGATAATAGCAAAAAGATTTGCTTATCCCCTTTAGCTCTCTCAGCTCAAAATGATGAGCAAAGGAATCACACTTTCCATTTAATTACTGCTGACAATTTAATAGTATTTTTCACTGAAGAAAATAGAGTTCAGGAATATTTCATTCTGATTGAGTCATGCCCATTGTAGAGAAGCCCTTACTGCTCCTATGTTTATCGGAAATTTTGTTTTTGTAGCTGGAGCGTATCAATTTGAGGATGTTAAATTCTGCCTTTTACTTCCAGTAGCATAACATTCACTTAAGAACTTATTTGGGGAGAAAAAACTAGGCTGATAGATTTTTTTACTGTGTTAATGTTCCATAGTTGATGGATAAGTTCAATGTTTATGGACTATTGAATCTGTCCAATTGATATGCAGGTTATGTATAATTATTTAGCCAAAGGGCTTTAGAACATTTGCTGGAGAGAGAAAAATGTTTGAATACAACAGCTGATTTGTAAACCAAATACATCTGGCTAACATGTACATCATCCAGACTAAATTACTCGATCAGAGCAAGCTAATATTATTTAGCACTTCCAATATGTGTAGTCACATCAAAATTTACCAAAAGAGCTGACCCTAAAATAGCATTACATTTTGTACAGTTTATTTATGCCCTTTTGTTGTAGTGCAATTTCTGAGTGAAAAGGATATATAAATTTGTTATCATATTGTAACAGCAGGACCAAATGTTTTTTAGTGATAGCATTGATACCAATCAAAATCAAAGAGCATAGTTTAGTTGGAAAGCTACATGAATCTCCTAATAGATTTGGCCAAGTTCAATAATACTAATAGGCATATCCAAAATATCTATCTATCATCTATCATCTATCTATCCATTCATCTTCCTTCCTTCCTTCCTTCCTTCCTTCCTTCCTTCCTTCCTTCTTCCTCTCTTTCTTTCTTTTTCTTTATTTTGTCTATCTATTATCTATTTAATCTATCTGTATTTTTATCACGGTTGGAGAGGCAGGAGGGGCATAACTTTATTAACTTTTTGGTGAATTGGTGAATTCAGTACAGGTGGCTTCAAATGTATAACTCATTTATTATCCTACTGACTGTCCATGATGTTTTCATCTTCAGAAACTCCAAACATCTTGATCCTGTTTTTCCATATTTTGAGTCACACCACTATGCCTGGGAATCTACTGTTGAGGTAATTCCCCGTTAGGAGAATGAGCGCATACAGGGAGACATATAGAGAGTAGTGTTGGAATAATACACACAGAGCACACAGATACACTGTACAGTAAATGTAGGTTTTTACTTCCAGAAAGGTTTAAGCAAAGTCCAAAATAAACAATCCAAAGTCATTCACAAGTTAAATCAGTCAGTTTTCAATCCAGGGATAATCCAAATATCAAAGTCCAGTGTCAAAAAACAGTTCAGTAACAAATTTACATTAAATCCAGAAATACAGTCAATTAGGAAAAATGGAGCAACAGCAATACTTTCCAACAGAAGGAAACAAAGATACACTCACACTCTCTTCTGAGACTAAGACTAAACAGCCCAGGTTTCTGGCTCCATCTTATGGCCATTTGAGAAACCACACCTAATTACAGTTTTTCATTTTCTTAAAGATACAGTTTTAAAATGTTTATCCTGGTTTACATATTTCTAACCCAAATAGCTGTTAGGTGACTCATATTCCTAACATCTGCCTTTCAATTGATCACATTTGCTTATTGAAGCCTTGGTTTGACAAGCAAGATGTTTTGCATTTCATGAAATGCCAATCGCATGATGCAAATGCCTGAAAGAATTCATATACTTTTTGCAGATTTTTTTCCAAGTAGTCTCAAGCTGATTGTACCTCTGAACCAGTCGTGGTATTCAGCCAGTTCACACCACTTCAGGTGATCCAGTAGCAAGGATTTGGCATGAGTCACCAAACCAATAGTAATTTCTGGTTGGCCACGCCCCCAACCCGGTCACCCGGTTTCAGCTTGATCGCTTGGCCTGCCCACCCGATGCCTGATGCTCACTCACCCCGTCCACCCGATGCTTGCCGGCCCAGTCACTCCTTAAGGTATTTCTTTTTTTTTTTTAACCTCCCAACAATCCAGAATTCCAGAACTCCCAGAATTCCCCTTGCTTCTTACTGCTTCACCCAGGAGGCTTCCTGAGGCCCAGGAAGGCAAAAAATGAGTGAGGGGGTTCCTGGGAGCTGAAATGCCTCTGTAGAGGCTCCTCTGAGGCCAGAAAGGCCCCAAAACAGAGCATGGAGGGGTGCTGCTTGCTCCTCCCATGCTCCATTTTTTTCTTCCTGAGTCCCAGGGAAGCCTTCTGAGAGCACAAAGCCACCCCCGAGAGGTTCCTCTGAGGCCAGGAAGGCTCCAAAATGGAGCATGGAGGGTGCTGCATGCCCTTCCTATGATCTGTTTTTTTTCTTCCTGAGCCCCAGGGGAGCCTTCTGGGAGCAAAAATGCCTCCCTTAGAGGGCCCCCCCTGAGGCCAGGAAGGCCCAAAAAACAGAGTGGTGGAGGTGGTGCTGTAAAAAAGCCACGCTCACCCAATCACATGGCCATGCCCACCTGGCCACGCCCACAGAACCGGTAGTAAAATATTTTGAATCCCACCACTGCTCTGAACCCATATCACATCAACAAAGAATGTATATATAGTATCTAAACTATGTGTTGAATTCTCTGAGAAATACAAAGAACGCCAAGGAGAATTTTTGGTAAATTCAGTGTAGGTAGTCACTCAGTTAATGATCATTCATTCAGTGACCATTCAAGGTTATATCGGCACTATGAATGACAGGTCACAGCTTCCCCAGCATCCCCACACAGTCATATAATCATGATCTGGGCGTTTGGCAACTAACTTGTACTAACAATGGTTGCAATGTCTCACAGTCACATGATTGCTTTTTACAACCTTAGCTGCTAGCTTCCCAAAAACAAGGTCATTGGGGAAACCAGCAGGGAAGATTGAAAGTGGATGTGGTAAGACTCCCATATCTTCAGCTCTGCCACACATGTACCGCATCTCTCCACACACCTCACATACACCAGCAGCCACCCCCGGGCCTTTGTTGTGGCTTGCCAGCAGCCTAAGTATCCACTCCAAGCCCTACTAACTCATATTCTCATTGTTGACCCTTTACACACCCTCATGCAACATCAACCCCCAAATCCTGCTACATCTGTGCAATCACTCTGGTAGCTTCCTGCCCCCTCCAAAACCCTGCAGTAGCCACCCACAAGCTCCACCCCACTCATGATGCCACACTAGCCCCTTTTGCATTTTCACACAGCCAGTAGCAGCCACTTACCTGCCCACAAACCTGCTTGCAAGCCTGGGACTTGCAACTTCCTGCTGGCTTCTTCTGGCAGCAAGTTGCAAGTAGATCCTTGCTTACCAACCTGGGTTCTTCACTTGATGATGGCAACAAGGCATCCTGGGATTACCATCACTAATCACATGGCATTGCACTGTAAATTAAGCATTGCTTAATGGTGTAAATTCTGGTCACAGGTACTGTCATTGCCCATTACCTGCAATTAAAATCAATGCAATGAAAATTTGCAGCGCATACACATCCTGTGTGAAAGACTGCAGTCCTTCATTGCCAGAAATTTTAATGGTATACTTTTAATTGTCTGCCTATATACGTTCAGGCAAGTGGCACATAGAACCAGAAAATAAAAATAACAACCAGGTCACCCCATTTGTCTTCTAAACTGAAAGAAATAATCTGCCCTTCTAAACTGAGACCTTGTATGCCATGTTGTCGTGTAAAGCACAATTTTATGGCTGAGTTATAAGCTCCTGAAAAAGACGATTTTGTAATGGAAACGGAAGACATGATTAATGGATCATTTTATTTAATTAGAGATATTTATCCTCTTACTTTTTTCCTGGAAAAAAAGATGCTGCGCCAGCTCTTCTTCACTTCTCTATCTGCCTCTTGTGATCTCTTGAATCACAACCAGGTCAGACAGAAGACATATTTTATTGGTTCTAATGAGATAGCCGACAGGCAAAGAAAATATTTCATACAGATTGAGTGCCCTTTAAACAGAATTGATTCAAGCAGTTTGTTTTCCTTCATCCTTTCTAAAGTTATATCCCCATTCCTTCCAATACTATGGCTTATGAGCAATCACTGTAAGATGAATAGTGCAAGCAGCTCTTCTGTATAATCCTTTCACATCATTTTATGGCACTTTAAAAAAAATTATGCTTCGGTAAAGCATTGCTTTGTTCTGCTGCACAGCTATCCACCTCACTGAACTTATTCTCATAAAAAAAAGGTGGAGGGAGGAGTGACTTGTTCCTTTTGCTAAGGTGAGAAGTGGATTGCCTTGCCAGTTCAGTAAGAGATAATCAAAAGTGCCTGACTTAGCAGGAGTAACTTCCATACAGTTGCTTGTTTTTATTTTGCAATTATTGTTGCCCTTTTTATTCAGTTATATTGATTTTTCAGAGAATTTCTTCCTTTTTTTAATGAAGGGAAAATTCTCCATTACCCAACAGACAAATGAAGACTACACAACCTACTTCAGCCAAGTTTATCTGAACAGCACTGGAGACATAGTATAAGGTCCTGCCAATTAAGAAGAGCAGTTTTATATAGTCTTATAATAAATGATGATCAGTAATGATGTCAAATGTTAATCATTTTATTTCAATAAACAGGTTAGATTTTCTTCTTACAATGAAAATACACATTAAAGCAGAGGTCTGCATAAATCAACTTTGGGATTAATGGTTCCCATCTAAAAATATAAGTGCTGGTTAAGATAACTCATGAGCTGACATCTGCAAAAGCCTAAGAAACCTTTAGGGAAGCTTACTTGAGTACAGGGACCTTAGTAGCATGAAGATCTTGCTTTGGTCATTATTGATCCCTTCAGTTCCAGGAGATTCCTGGAAAATGTGCTGTGCTCAAAATCTGGTATGGATTGTAGAAACACAGTTCTCAGGAAAAAAAAACAGTCTATATAAGAGAAAGGTAGGATATGGAGCATGAAAATTGGGTTGAGAAGTGAATGCATGTTCAAGTAAGGAAATGTTGAGGTTTAGGTGAAAAGGGTGCAGTAAGATTAAGAATTAATTTATGGTAAACTTAGGCAAAATACTATAGAGTGACTCCAAGAGATGATGAATCCTATCTTAGCTGATAGAGTTCCAATAGTCAAATAAAGGCAATTCAAAAAGAATATTTCTCAATCTTAATATGGAGCTAAGTCACAAAAGTGACCCAACTATACATTTTGGTTGAATTGGCAAAACTGAGTTGTGTAGGATCTTTTGAATAAATCAGCAACTCATCTAAAGAGATAGGTAAAATCTTGTCCAAAAGTGATTTAAAATATTATACATAAATCTTTGAAAGACCAAGAAGTTGCACACCAACTTGAACAACATTACCATATATTGAGGATTCCCATAGTGAGTGTCAAAAGCAGTTAATTATTAATGTTTCTGTTTCATGAAAAATAGACGATAGAGCCCTCTGAGATCCAATTTGGTAAAAATGCATGTCTTCCACGACCATTCTAAGAGTTAAGAAATGAAGGGATGAGTGTAGTGACATCTAAGGATTGCATAGTTCTTTGGAATGGAGATAGGAAACCACCATCTTAACAAAAATGTTAGCAGTACAGGCTGGAAAGAAGGAAGGGAAAGTAACTTGTAAATTTTGTGATAAATTGCTTTAAGCTGCTAATCCCCTTCAGAGCTTCTGCTAGCTGTGCTATATTGGACTGAGTGGTCAGGCACTTTTTGGTGAAGTTGCAATGATATCCATTTTGTTGGAAGATATTGTACAGTATATACAATATACACTGTACTTCAGGGTTAGAGAAAGTCTGTGTGGAGATAGAAGGAATGAAAGACAGTAATGATGTCTACTCTTCCCACTAACACATTCGGATATTCTGCTGAAATTCTTTACTCTTTTGTTTATGTTCAAGCTGACCTGGATTAATGCTGTCAAAGTTAATCAGGTACCTTGATAAATGACTGTCTCTTCTATTTTGTCTGGTAGTCAGTTCAGCCCCTTTCATTCTATTAGTTCTGAGATCCTGAACTAATAGCTATCTCATCAATATATTTCCTCTCTAAATCTTCACTTGTCATAGGCAGTGGTTTTCAGTCTCAAGTCACTTGCTTGACAAGATCTTTAAAGTTAGTTCTATAAAGTTAGTTATACCATGAAATGTTCTAGTTGCACCAGCTAGATCTGAACTGTACTGGGTTGTTATACATCTCTCAGTCATTAGGCTAATTATAAATCCCATGGTGGTTCACTTGATAAGAAAATAATTTGAATTTAGGAAGAAGTATAATTCATATTGAGTGAGGAAGTCAGTAAATTTGATCAGATTCCCATACTGATGAGGAAAGGAAATACTTAGCATTGGACTATTGCAACTGTTGAAGTTGCTTCCACAATGACCTCAGAATCTTTGGCAGACTGGTAATGTGGGGGGAGGGATCATTGATTGTGATTGATTCATCCTCATTGTTGGGCTATCCATGCAAAGTCTCCCAGGGACAATGATTAGATGTTTCCTGTTCCATATTCCCAAGTAGACTCAAGAAAGTTAGGTAACTTGATTTACTGTAGAGAATTAGGGAGTCATACTTAAAAGTTCTCACTTCACAACATCTAGGAATCTTTCCCTTTAATTCCAAAATAAGAATCTTCTTCCTTCTGCCTATTTGAATCAGTGGCTACACGGATGCTTATTTCCCAACCTTGAAGATTTCTGCCATCTGCTTCTTGTTTACAATTTTTTTTTTACTTGCTTGGTTTTGGAACTAGAGCAAGAGACTAGCACCTTAATTGATAGTAGAATCCCTAGAGAGTCTACATTCATGATCCCTAGGTATCAGATTCACTTGCTATAGTAAAGGCTGTAGGAAAGTCTGTCAAGTTATCAGACCTCATACCAGGGTTCAAAGGTCTCTAACTCAACCCTTCATTGGCAGGAGATGCACTTCCAGGTAGATCAATACCTTTATTTACAGATAATAATCCTCAACAATGAATCATTGGCCATTTCACTCTAAAAAAATGTAACTATGTTTGGGATCCAGAATTTAAAATGTATAATTCTTCAGATTTTCTACTTGAATCAATGGATACAAGGCAGCCTGCATAGGTAGTTGATTCATAACAGCGTAATAACTTCTCTAGGGTGGGAATCACAGATTCTCATCTTACCAGTTTTCATTCTTAGATCATGTTCTCTCTTTCCTGTTCTGTAAAACTGGGACTGCACATCTCCCAGGCCTCTGAGGGTCTCTAGTGAAGGAGCAAATGTGAAATAACAATCCAAACTAAACATGAAGAAGGCAGAACTTTTACTGCTCTTGGGGGCTTGACTTTAGGAGTCGACAGACAAGGTTTCAATTTTCTCTTAAGCATTTTGTTGTAATTTAAATAGTTATGATTTCTGACTCCCAAGGCAATTACAGATAAAAATGCATTAAAAACAATATAACAGAAAAAATAAAACAAAATGAAGAATGAAGATGGGAAATTTGACCAAAAAAAACCACAAACATGAACATGAAGAAATAAAGTCACACATTTTCAGCAGGGGGAAGGTCTTCCTAATCCATCACTAATGTTGAACAGCCACCTAATAATGGGGCATCCCCTCCTGGGGAAAAGATCCTGTCCTTTGTGCTAAAACTTGAGAATTGTGTTACTGTAACATGCTTTTCTTGGAACAGCGTTTGAAGCTATTGTGCAAATTGGAAAGAGCAGCACAAAAAATAGGGAAAGTCTCTTGGAAATCCTATATACAGTATGTCCCTGTTGAAGCAGTTTCACTAACTGTTTATTGTCTTCTGAGCTCAATGCAGTATACATACAATTATATATAAAGACTTATATAGCTTAGGCCTAAAGTATTTACAGGACTTCCTCTTCCACATAGCCCTTCTCAACAAGCATGGTACCTTTTGCAGATCCTGCCAATAACTAATTTATTTTTTCTGGATTGGATCCCATATTATGGAAGAAATGGTGACTGAAGTCAAAGCAAATTTCTTTCTTGTTATGGTACAACAGGGACTTAAACATAGTTTTCCACCCAGACCTTACAATATTTCATGGTTATATGTGTGGTATTGTATTTCTTCTTCATTTTGCAGTATATATGTTTTCAAAACAAAATTATAAAAGGGAAATTGGTGTTTTCAGAAGTAATTATCATCAGAATATTTAGTACCTTTAAATTCATCAGTAAAGTTCAGCACTACTGACATTATTATATATATAATGCCAGATTGTTAAATTTATAAATATGGCTTTGGTCAAGTCATGCTTATTGCACCTTAGCAGCATTCTCCAATTTAGTTTTGACCCAGAAAAAAACTATTCCTGCTATTTCTACTATATACATGTTTACTTCTAAACACTACGGATATTGTTTGTGTGTGTGTGTGTGTGTGTGTGTGTGTGTGTGATGTGTGTGGCTGTAGCTGTGTGGGTATGTGTAATAGAACAATAAAATGTAACAGAACACATACATATAGCCTTGATGCATAAACTTACATAATCCAGGGAAGATTTACTGCTAAGGCATGAATTGGCCTTCTTATTGGGTATCCAGAAAAAAACAATTGGACATATCTGCAATTATGTGTACTGCCAGAATTGTGAAGCATGAATCTGGAATGAACTACAAAATTCACTGAAGCTGATCTGCCATCTGTATGCATCCGGACTTGTCATCTGCCCATTGAATTGCTAAACTGCATCATATGGCAGAATTGAAAAGATCTGGGCAATCCCAGATGTAGCTATGTGTTTTAATTAAATGATCCACTTTTCTTCTTTAATGGTATCTTCTTAACCCTTTTTTTTACAGTCCTGCTCCTCAGATTTAATTTCTGTGATAAAATGTAAATATTAAATTATGAAAAACTAACTCAGCCTGAGAAACTTTTGATTATGTGCTGAAGTTAGAATCTGCATAAACTTTCTAATTTAGTATCCCTTAATTTTCAGAGGCTTCCCCACTTATTTGTATGTGTGTTTGTATATGCAGTTCCTGTTTCTAAGTCAGTTTAGCCCCAACAGTTAATGCCCATATCTCCTTTATTCCTATGTTAAAAGCTGTTCCTGCCCTACTGGATTTGAAGGGAAGAAATGTGAACTGAATCCAGATGACTGTGAAGATAATGATTGTGAGAACAACTCAACTTGTATGGATGGAATAAACAATTACGCTTGCCTTTGCCTACCCAACTATACAGGTCAGCCTATCATTTTGAAAGATTTTAGAAAAAAACATCTCCAGATTACACATGAAGTCTCAGATATCTTAACTGATCTTTTTTCACATTAGGACGATTTGCTTAACTAATACTGGGTGTGGGGTGGGTGTGGGGGAGGGGACCAACTTTATAAGAATGCCACAATCTGAATTGCTTTCACCTTCCCTCAGGAGAGGGAGCAAAACACATGGAGAATCATTATATTAATTCATGTAGTTTTAATTATTCTTCAGTTACATCAACTTTAGCTTGCGGAGTGTGGTTCCCCACCTAAACAGGTGCAGCAAATAATGTCCAAAGTGCATTAGAAAAAGGAAACGAGTTACGAATATTTTCCACCCGAGATAATTTAGAAAATTTGAGTTGGACATCAATATAGCATAGAAAAGAGAGAATTCTTATCCTAGCAAAAAAAAAGTGGAAGGTTACAGTTTTTAAAAATGGCTGGTTTCAGATATTTAGGAAAGTATCTATGGTATTTATTGGCAGGAAATTTTCTTTTCTTAGTACTATACAACTCTCACCCGTGATACTGATATCAAAATAAAGTAGCCAGAAAAGTTGGGTATATATGTGTATGTATTTCTGTATCTAAAATGTTGGTATATTAGTTATTACTTAAGAGATATTCTATTCACTACAAAGCATTAAAGTGTGGCCACTTTGCCTTAGAGCTTTGTCATCATTGCAATCTTCTGAAAGTCTCATCTATTTTCTCTCCTTACCGTAATTCAATCTCAGCATTCTGGTACCCCTGAAATTTTTGGTAGCATGTAAGAGTAATAGAAACATACGTACGTACATACATACATACATACATACATACATATCCATAGACCTATTTTGTAAATTGTGATGTTTCCATAACTGTCTTCATCATATTGCAAATTAGTCGACAGTAACTATACTGTATTAATCCAACACCACAAATAGATCAGATATTGCAAAAGTTCAATGTGGGAATATAATTGCTACTTTTCCTCTGTTTTAGGCCACTTTAAGATGTGAATGGATCATTGTTCATAATAAAAACATATTGTATTGATTTATGCAAGATTTAATGGGCCTTTAGTTTCCTTCGGCGGTGCTCTTTCAGCCTGTATGTTCTAAATTCGCACCTTGATGCGATGCCACTTATTGTAAGGTTTGGGGAATAGAGATTCCTATTTCACATATAATAATACTGACAACATGGTTCCTGTTCAAAAACAGAGATTTCCAGTAAGTAATCTGTCTATCTGTACATGTCAGGTATTTCAGCAAGCAACTCTACATTTACTTGTTTTATTGCCTTCACATTAACACCCATATCCATTTGAAAACTATAGGGAACATCAAAGCATTTTGTTCAAATGTTCCTTAGAAGAAAACAAAAAGCAATACAGAAAATAATAATATATATGCCTGTGCTTAAATGAGCACCTTTACTCTGATATGTGATATTTTTAGCAGTCATGCCCTAATTCATACAATGCAAAATCTCCAAAGTTTGAAGAAGTTTCCTCAATTTTTCTCTCCCTCAACACTGCTCCCTGATTTTAGAAACTGTAATTGCATTTATCCAACAATTTAAGAATATAAGCCACCATATCATAAGCCTGTTATATTCGCAGTACGGTGATGAAAAAGAATTCTATATTCTTTTAAATATGAAAATGTGAACTGGCCATGTTACTCTCTGAGCTCTGGATACTTAGAGAAAGGCCCCTTATAGGCTACATAACATGGGATTCAATCAGTGTCATGTTTGAGTGAGCTGGTAAGAGAAAATCTAAAATTTCTCAAACTTGAAATGTTTTTTTGGGCTCTTTTGGGATGCTTATGTAAATAGTTGGCTTAGAAAACCTTCATCCTGATTGAAAACGAACTGCTGCAATTAGCCATATTTTTGCCAGAATTTTTTGTAATGGTTGAACCTGACCCGAGAGTTTAGAAACTCTGAGCCAATGATTCTCACGATATGAACCCCCATATGTGAATAGTGCATATTAATTAACAAATTAATTAAATTTGTAATGAATGAAAAGAGTATATTTGGTATAGGTATATTTTTGTTATTGCTCTTTCTTAATAGGTAAAAATAATTTTACTAAATAAATAAGGTATTGTTTTCTCCCTTTTTTTCCTTTGCTTTACTGTATCAATTATTTGTCTGTAAGCAGAACATATTTTATTAACATATTTTATTTTATTAAGATATCAAAGTTTTATTTAATGCTGAATTTTCACTAAGTAATCTAATATTCAGTAAAAATATGTTTCTTAGGAAAAAAAGGCAAATTACCTTAAGCCATACAGCAATAGTAATCAGTGTACAAAAATAAAAAAATTCTCTTCCTATATTTTCCAAGTGTCAGGATACTATAGGTCTACACCTTTAGAATTAGTCTTTATTCAAAAATTTATCATTTTTAGCAGAGCAATCTTTGAAATTAGGTCTTGTGTTCACATGTTGCAGCATGGCAGGCTTGAACATTCTTTCCTTATCTTCTTTGCATATTTTATACAAAGCATAACTATGCTCCTAAACATATGTTAAAATCAAATTTCTTTCCAATATGAGGAACTACTTGAGTGTAACTGATCTAGCTGAAATTCAGGTTCATTTCAATGCTGTATTGATCAGTTTTTATGACTGAAACATGCAGGGACAAATCATTCGTATTAATATTCTCTATTTTTGACCTCTGTAGCTTCTTTTACTTTTTGGTTCATAATTTTGTTCATAATCTTGCTTTATAAGCTTTGACTGCATTGTAAACCACATGAGATACCTTTGTTTAGAATTCTAGACATAAGGTACAGAACAGCAAACTTCCCTAAATCAGAGTGACTATTTTTACTTCCTCAGTAGTGGAAAAGGAGGCAGGCATGGAAGAGAATAAGTTGTATCTAATGAAATGTGATTTGATAAAACATGTGATCTTGCTCAAACTGGGCATAATTTCATTCTATTGAAAGAATCAGACTGTGTCCAACCACAGCAGCAAGAGACTGGGTGTTCTGCAATGCTAGTAATTTAGAGAATTATTACCTGCCTTTCTAATGAGAGGTAGATCAATAGTTTTGCAGTTTGCTAACATTTCCCTTTTACTCCAAGAAAAGAGTCTCCTGTTTATTTGAAAAACAATAGCTTTTTAGTAGGCCACGTACTCTGCCCTTTGAAGGTTCCATTGCTAGTATCTCCAGTTATAAGTTATTCCTCCCAGACAAGTATAAACCACTTTCTTTTATGAATAATCAATTGATAAAAACTCATCATTTAGTTCTAATCAGCCAAAGACTATTAAGAGCAAACATATATTTTAATCTGAATCTAATCCATTTTGTATTTCAATTTATCACTTTCTCTAAAAAAAATGAAGCAACAATTCTCTCCCCACTTATAAATTGATCTTTAAAGCCTAGTCATTCAATCCTGGTAAAAAACAACAACAACCCAATAATAGCTATCAGAAACCACAACATACACATTAACCTTGACAAAATAAGTCCACTTTAAATTCCTTTTGTTTACTTTTCTTGATAATTAATCCCATGAAATATTGCCCTACAGGTTGGTTTAATGATAAACAGCTTCCTTATAAATAGTTAAAAGAGGAAGTGAGTATACCAAGTGTCCAATATGGAGACACTGAAACATGGCTTAGGCAAAATGATTTCCTCTTCTCCCCTCCCAAAATTCTCAGATCCACTGAAGATCACTGAATCTCTTTTCAGAGAGATTCTCTGGAACAAACATATGGGTGACCCTTGCTGTGTCCATTCTCCTAAGCCAGAGGTCTTCAAACCTGACAGCTTTTAGACTTGTGGACTTCAATTCCCAGAATTCCTCCTCCAGTCATGTTACCTCAGGAATTCTGGGAGTTGAAGTACACAAGTCTTAAACTTGCCAAGTTTGAAGACCCTTGTCCTAAGCACATTCCTAATTCAATGTAAAACCTTTTTATAATCATTAAAGTATCTATTTTCTTTTGGGGTTTATATGGCTTTCCCAGTCATCCAACATGCATCAGCAGTAATGTCTTTTGCTCTTTGGCCCTTTCTAAAACCAGCATAAACATTTGGCATCTCCTTTTCCATACAGGGCTCTAATCTGTATTACCTATAAATTACTTTGCTAACTAATTTGTAAAATTATATTGTGCACTATATTAAATCTTTCTTTGGAAAAAATAAGAAATATCCAATAAAATAAAACTGATAGCATATGGAAAATACTGCCCCAACTAATACTGGTACCAATTTAAATTTAAACTTTACTCCAGGAATACCTTGTACTAACCAGTAGCAGTTTTCCAGAGCTTGGATAATTATTTCAATCTGATAATGGTTTCTAGAGAATATTATCATCTTTAATTAGAATCACTCAAATTTAGTAAAAAAAAAAAATCAGCCTAGAAGGAAGGTTGCTTGCGATTTGATCCTAGTTTCATATCTATGCTCACTTGCAAGACTCTTGATGTTGGTTTAGATGCTAGAACTTTTCCCTTCAATGTTTAAGTTGCAGGGCTCAGATTTTCATTTATGTTACATAGATCATTGCTTTGTACAAAAAAGTCTTTCTTGATAATACTGATAAATCTGATTTTATTAGTGCTTTGTTAGTAAGTTATGGCTTTGAACCATTCTGTCAGCTATATTTGAAAAGAGTTTTGGATTCACCTGAAACTGTTTTCCCCCAGGAACAGTGGTGGGTTCAAATTGTTTTACTACTGGTTCTGTGGGTGTGGTTTGGTGGGTGTGGCAGGGGAAGAATACTGTAAAATTTCCAGTCAGAGGTGGAATTTTCCAGTTCTCCAAACTACTCAAATTTCCACTACCAGTTCTCCAGAACTGGTCAGAACCTACTGAATACCACCTCTGCCCAGGAACAGTAGAATTTCTTCTTGTAGAGATGTTTTGGAAGCCTTATCTTTGAATTAAATCATGTTGCTATCAAAAGTGAAATGACAAAGAAAGTATAGTTTAATGAAATACAAATCAACATTGTTTTAAAGTAGAATGCAGATTAACCTGCATAGATTCCTGGGAGATTTTTTTTCCCCTTTTTGTCTTACTCTAAAAACGATTGCCAAGTTCTGCTTCTACCCCTATTAGAAGCAACTATAATGCTAGTTAGAAAGAAGGAATTTTCTCCAAGAGAATGGTCTCTCATGATTAAATTTTAAGAAAGTCTTGGGATGTTTATTAATATCTGCTGGAGTGTATGTGTTTGATAGAAAGAATCTAAACTGTATCAAAAATGTCAATAGATGAGTAACCTTAAAGTAGCAAAATTAAAATTGTAACTGCTGTTAATAAACCAGCAAGTGCTTCTTTATAACTTTTTCCTTTATTGGAATTTTTTCACTTACTTTTTGTTCATTTCCTTACTCTTCTCCTTGGGTGTCAAACTCGCCACATCATGTTGCCATCATGTGACGTTTCACAATGTTTTCCCCATTCGTGGATCTGAGGTGGGCATGACCTGTGCATGACGCATCTGGCCTGCGGGTCTCCAGTTTGACACCCCTGCTGTCTTTCAACATTTCTATGTTGTGTTTCTACTTTTAAATTTTTCTTCTAATAAAAATTATATATATTCACTGGAAGAAAATACTTTCTTTTGTATATTGTCAAAAGTTTATCCCAGCTATTAAATAAAAACCTGTTAAAATATAAAGGGATGTTTTTGACACAAGTAGGACTTCTACTATTTATAGCGCATGGCTCTTCAGAAATGATGCTCACTAAATTCAGTAGGCTGGTTTTTGTTTTGTTTTGTTTTTATCAAGTGAGTAGTTATACCAGCATTAATTTTTAATATGTGATGGATGTGTACCTGTTCTTTTCTTTGTGACCATCTTTGATTCCTGAAACAACTTATATGCCTGGAAGTGTTTTTTTGCAGAAGAGAGTTTTAGAAAGCAAATTTTCATTAGTGAGAAATGCATTGTTCTTTGGCAAATGAAACATGGGAGGGTCTCCAGGCCTTTAACACATGCAGGATTAACTGCTAGGAACATATGTCAATGCCGATTCATTATGGCCTCTAATGACTACAAAACAAAAGCTAGCCCAGCAGACTAGAAAATATTTGCATGCATTTGATTTCATTTAATTATTATGGTTTCCACAATGGAATTATCATAACAGAATACATACCAGTTGTGAATTCTAGTGTTTGATAATTAAGTGCACAATATTTCTTCTTCATTGAAGTAAGAGCAGAAAGGATCTGACTATTGAGAAGTAAGTCCTATAGTGAGTGCAAATAACTATGTATCCAAACATCACCTGCAACATCCTGTGCATTGATTTTCATTTGAATTTTTTTAATGATTTAATGATTCTTTTAACCTTTTTTTTTTAAGTAGAAGCTGCATTCTACCAAAGAATCACTATCTAGTATTATTTGTCTTTTCAGAAATGTTTTTGGGCCCCGAAAATACTTATAAATTTAACTATCACAACATGATATCCCATTCTAAAATGTGCTTCATTTTTGGAAAAAAAGAATTAGGTAAGCAGAATGTTCTATGACATAGGAAGGGATGGAGACATTTTCACCAATTGGCATATAGTTGTTTTGTGAATCACCACATCCATTACATCAGTAATTTCAAACACAAAGGACTTTTTTCGGTCAGTGAGCAGTCTGTCATAATATAACAGAATAAAATTAATTAAAGAAGATTGACAAAATAGTATTTAAAAGGGACATGAACTAAATATAACAAGTTTCTTAGTTCTTAGTAAAAATCCTAGAGATTTTGCCAGCTATATGTCAAAATTTGTCAATATTGTTAGAAAGACCAGCTAAAACACAACTGATATCAAAGGAATCAATATAACATGAATATTGAGATATAGATAGTCCTTGAGTTACAACCATAACTGAGTTTGCCTATCACAATCTACTTTTACAATATTTTTTGCAACAGTCGATAAGTAAACCAGTGATTTTTATGAGGTTAGTCAGTAAGTAAACCAGTGATTTTTATGGGGACAGCTTCATTGAAAACCAAAAGAAAATTGCATTTGGTTTCAGCAAAAAATCTGATTTCAGCAAAACATCATAAAAGTCATCATGTGATTGTGGGGTGCTAATGGCTATAAATATAATAAAGTTGCCAAGTGCCAAAAGTGTGATCATGTGATTATATGGGCAGCTTTGAATGCCCATATAATCACAGCTGATTGCCACAGCTTCAAATCCAGGTCATAAGTATCACTAGGGAAATCCATCATAACTTTGGTTATAAGTTGACAAGTACCTGTAATAAGGGTACAATAACTTTGTGTAAACTTCATGGTATAATGGAAGTAATATGCGCCTCTTATTTTAATTGCTCCAGATTTATAATGATAAATTGCTCTTGACTTACAATGACTATTCCCTCACTTTATGGGATTTTCTGGATTTTCCCCTTCCAAAAACAAGTTTGTAAGGCATTACAGAATGCAAATGTCAGAGCTGTTCAGAATTTTGGCATAGTTATTGATTGAGATATACGCAGGATTAAGTCTGGTGACCTGATTACTTAAATAGATATCAGCAAGAATTAGATGTTCTCAATCTATAGTTTCATACAAAATACTTGCCTACATTCTTTTTGACTGAATCATACCCTGTTATAATCAATGGGTGAGGAAAGAAACAGTTTTTCCTTCAGCTGCTTTCTTCCCATTTTTGAAAAATGGTGAAAATTAAAGAGTGTCTTTAAAATGTAGTTGTATCCACTAGCCCTCGAGTGTAACATGGATAATTATAGTGTCAGAATTATCTGGATCATATTTCATTAAAAGTAATAGTTTGGTTTAACAGGCTCATAAGACAGTGGGATGTCTGTTAAAGTGAAATGTCTCTTAAATTAAGAAGTTATCCTACTCCTGTGAACAAATCGGAGATGTTTGCTGCATATGTCTTCCTGCAAAATGCAATAAATTAAACCAGAACAAAGTAGAATAGCTTGAAAAGTAATTAAAAAATGGATTTGCCTTCTTCCCAAGCCTGGGAAAGAGGAAGTGGCCCAAAGTCATCTCCATCTTAATGATAAAAGGTTGAGGAAGCTTTGCTTATCCTATTCACCAATATAACTTATGTAGGTTTGGCCAATATAAAACATATTTAATTTCAAAAAGAAAAAGTATTTACATTTAGGTGCCAGGAAATGATCATACAGTAATCAAAAACTAGCATTGCTTCAAATATATATCATCCCAAATTTAATCTTTAAGTTTATTGACATTATGAAAACATGAAAATGAAACACAAACTCCTACACACATTCCGAATTTTAAAAGTTAGACATTAAATTATTTATAAGAAATATTTGTAAATTATTTGTAAGTTTTCTAAATCACTGTATAATTAATAGAAAATGTATATCCTTTCATTCTTGTAAGATTATTATTTCTCTATCACAGCATACACTTATCTATTTCAAATTGAAATCATTAGAAAATAATTCAAGAGAATACAATATACAATATAATCTGAGACTTCACTAAATTAATATATGAAATTATGGCGATAATAGCATATGGCAATATCATATGAAAAAACGTTAATTTTAAGCATTATAACTCCAATAATTAGCTGATCCTGTCAATTACTTCCTGAAGATACACATATGGGTATCCAATACATGTAAATGTTTAGTTTTTGTAGATTTCATTAAAACCTATATGAAAGTAACAATGATGCCAATGTGACTTCTGTTCAGGATTATGTATCAGCTATTCTGATTCTTTATTCTTTACCTTCCTATAGTCTTAAATATCTAACTTAGTGCATTCAGTTATTATATCCTTATAGAAAGTATTATAAAGAAAGTATTATATCCTTACATACTAGAATGGGTTGGAGGCACTTAAGAGGTGGAGGCACTTAAGGCTGTGGGCCCTATATCTAAACATCAGAATATTCACATATATCATCACACTGGCTGGTTTTTGGAAGATGATACTTAAATTGCAACTCATCAAAAAACAAAAATTCACGATATCATCCTGTTATTTGACTTAAAGTATATGTAATATATACGTGAAAATGAATGTCATAATGCTTTCAAATCTGGATTCCTCATTGTGTTAACTTAGCTTCATTTTAAAGAACAATACATACATACATATAATTATACCTAGTATATATGTTGTGTGTGTGTGTATACACATACATGTCTTGTGTATTTGTGTGTGTGTATACATATGTAATTTGTAAATATGTATATGTAAAATATATGTAAATTGTGTGTATATATTGTGTGTCTACAGAATTAGGTGGGGTGTGCGTGTGTGTTTATGTGTGTGTGTGTGTGTAAATTCTGGACATTAAAAAATACAATGCATAATGTTAAGGCCATTATTGTGTGATTTATTTTACATTTTGATAGAATATACCTTAAAGCTACATTGCAATCTCAAAAAAAATTGTATTAGCATTTGTATACTTTGCTGATAAAATCTAAAATGTCAGCATTTATTTTCTTTCAGTTGTCACAAATAATTAACAATTATTAAGGCTCAACTCCATAATGTTCTATTTTGACTGAGACCCTAATTTAAAAATAAAGAACAAAGCTGTTTCTTTACATTTGCATAAATGGATATCAACTGGATTGATACCATTTCAGTACTACTCAAACTTATTTTCTCCTTTACTTTATGAAAAAATCCCAGGTTGATACTTGATAGACCTAACACTTTGGGATGACTTCAGCAAATGGCCAACAAGCTATGAACTAAACTGAAAGTAGCTGGGAGGATCATATTGTAGAAACACACAGTTCTGTGCTTTTTGGATATTCATTGGGCACTTGTTAACACTGTTTCTATACTAGGAAAATGGCAGCCATAAATAATTTATTGAGGAACTCCATGTGTTTCTGGTGAAGTTTTGGGAGGAATCTTTTGCAATTAATAATTAAGCCAACTTTGGGACTGCAGTGATAATGGTAATTGGCAATAATGAAGATGCTGTTACTTGATTTTGGTGCTGGAAATCAGCAAATGAGGGTTTTTTTTAACTACTAAGGTAATAATTAGCAGAATAAAAATTCTGATAACATATTTTACAGTTTAATTTTAGCCATTAAGAGTTATGTTATTAGTATCGGTATGTGCATGTGTTTGCACACGTGTAAGATTGTAAATGAAATGAAATATTGGACTGAAATGCATTTCAGAATCTCTGTGCAGGAATCATTTGATATGAAACCTTACAGTGCGGCTGAAATTGTTCAGGAAATGTAAGAGATTAGTTAAAAAAAAACTGGGATATTACAAGGGAATTTTATCATAACACTATAATTCAGAAGATTGTGGCTTTGATCATTGTGAATCATTTGTTCATTATTAGAAACTAGAAATACAATAATTTCTGTAATAATTGGAGATGGCTTTTGTTCACAGTCAAACATTACATATAAACTAGCCTTATAAAGTTTTTTTATTAAGACAAGCCTTGTAACATTGAGTTACAATCAAACTAACAAGGCAAAGACAGAATTCTGGATTATGTTTGGCACTCAATTTATTACATCCTCTAGCAAAAACTTCCTGTTTTTACCCTCTATGGAACAACCAAAGAGAAATGTATTCATTTTGGGTTATACAGGCATCTCTAAATGTGTTCATGATGATAAACAATTATTTATTTTGTTTTAGAACAACATTAATATTCATAACATTCATAAAGACCTCAACTCTTCTAGTATTGCAACCTGTTTCTTATACAATGGATTGTTTAAGGTATCTGTATTTTTTTTGCTGCATTGACTAGTCCTAAACCACAATAAAAGTTTTAATCATGGGTATGCCATTAATTTCTTTTTTAAACAAAGGGCAGTAATATCATTGTCCTCAATAGCTTCTTCATAAGCATTTTTCATTCTTCAGTTCTGATTATAATTCAGGCAACTAAACTTCCACCAAATTTATATAAAAGCTCTCTTAATTTTATTTTTATTTCAGGAGAACTCTGTGATGAAGTAATCAACCATTGCGTGCCTGAACTAAACCCTTGCAAACATGAAGCCAAATGTATTTCTCTTGATAGAGAGTATAAGTAAGTATGTACTGTTGATATGTTAAAATACTGTATATTATTAAAATACTGTATAAGCCTAATGAGTTACTTTATTAACTAATTGCCACATTCCAGTGTTTTCTATGCAAGAAAACAACAAATCCAGAGAGACCACCTCATTCCAGACCCAACTAACAAACATATAATCTCTCCCCATTGCACAAGCCTGGGAAGAAAGTAAACTGCACATCCATTCATTAATTGTAGTTGTTCAAATATAGCTATTGTATTTACAAGTGAAATTGGGATTTGTTGTTCAAATGATAGGTGTGATTCCTTATATTTCAATTCAGTGTAATGCAAGTTACAAAAAATGAAGGAAATATTTTCCTTATGCTGTTCTTCCATTTCAGAAGTACCGAAGCCCTCCCATGGTGAAAGGATCAACTGGTAACATTACCAGTTGCCCAGTTGTCCCTATTACGTTGCCCACCAAAGTGTTTTCCTTTATGCCAATTTATAGTTGTGGTTTGCTTACTGGAACCAAAAGGCATGTATAACGACTTCTGGTTTGCTTCCAATCAAAAGAAATAGGATGAAGCCATACGTTATTCCTAAGGCGAAATAAAATAGTTGAATTATCTTATGCCTTTAATTTCATTGGTTTGATATGTGGGTTTGATCCAAAAGGTGCCCCATGGTAATAAATTTGGGGATTCCATAAAGCAGCTATAAGATTAGAATTAGCATTAATAAAAACTTCTATCTTAATTAAGCAATAAAGTTTTAATAAAGCTAAATGGACCTTCCAGTTTAAATCCTATATCAGTCTATGCACTTGATGAAGTGTGCTGCCTCTCATTATAGCTTATTCCTTTGGAAAAAATGCTACCTTCTGATTTATCACTTTCAGGAATGAAAGAAATCTGAAAATTCATGGTCAGCAATGATTGAAGGAGGAGAGAGCACATAAATTCAGGAATGAAAAATAAAAAGAAAAGAAAATAATAACTGAAATAATTTAAAGTATTGACTGCAGTAACAATATTTTCTGGTTACCTTCATTTCAGACTACTTATATTGGTTTTGGCTTCAGGTTTGTGATCCTTCAATAAACCTGAGGCCAAAACCAATATAAGTGGTCTGAAATGAAGATAACCAGAGGTTGTATTTAACACAATTCCCTATTGCTCTAACATTTAAGGATCTCGGTTATGTAACTAACTTTTTTCCATACAATTCTTCATGAAATCTTCCAGTGAGATATATATATATACACACATACACACACACACACGCACACACATATATTAATTCAATATATCTCTCCAGAGAAGGAAGCTGTTGTTCCAACTGCCCGATGTGTTAGAGCACAGTTATAAATAAATTTTATTATTCCGTAGCATGGAATTACTGACAAAAGTTTATATTTATTTAATGCTGTCTCCAAAAAAAGTAGTGTTTCTATCGTTATGACAATAGCCAATATATGTCAAAAATGTGATCCATGGCAGCTTTGAATAAGTATGCATGCATCATTTGTTATTGCATCACTTTATTTGTGGCAACAGGGATCAATAAAGCAAGAGGATTAAATGTTGCTATTTCTTCCCGCAGCAAATTATTATGAACACCATTTCCTTGCCAGTATGCCTGAAACATTGATTGCTATGCTGTTTCAAAACTTTTTTAAAAAACAGTAATCTTTGGATTTAATAAGAGGCAATCTCTCCTTTTTTCAATTCAAAGTTATAGAGGAATAGCTGCAACTGATGCGAGATGTTGTATAGAATAAGGGCAACTACTATAATATCAGTTGAAGCAATTATTCAGGAATTCAGTTTGAACAGATTCCATGCAAACAGAGATGATCTGAATATTTATCAATTGGCAAGGGATCCAGTGTGGATCAATTCCAGCTGTGAGGAGACCAACCATGAATGATCTTATCAGAGATTATAACACTATTAGATTGAGAGGCAAGCTAATACTTGATTTCCTCAATAAAATTTAGCTGCAAAACTGACAAAGGCCTGAATGCAGAGGTGATTTTTAGCAGGTTCTGACCAGTTCTGGAGAACCAGTAGCGGAAAATTTGAGTAGTTCGGAGAACCAGCAAATACCACCTCTGACTGGCTCCGCCCCGATCTCTTCTCTGCTTCCCAAGTCCCAGCTGATTGGCTGGGTCTTGTTTTGTTGCCCTGCACAGGAGAACGGAGCTGGAAAGCAGGTTAGTGGGGTGGGGAGGGAATGGGAATTTTGCAGTAACCTTCCCCAGCCACACCCACCAAGCCACGCTCACCAGGCCACGCCACACCCACCAGGCCATGCCCACAGAACCGGTAGTAAAAAAAATTGAATCCCACCACTGCCTGAATGCCTATCCATCAAAACTAACTGGGTTTAAGTTACAAAGTAATGAAAAAGGAAATAAAAATAGGTTTAGTATTATGGTAAAACAATCAATTTTATTTGGACTAAGAATTGAAAATCTACCTTTAGTGATTTATTTAAAGAAATCCCCAGTAGAAGGGAAATTTGTTCATATCAAACTTCAGAAAGTTTAAGTAATTATCTTTGAACTTAGTGATGTCCTGCCTGGATTTTTAGTTTGTTGGTAGATCTTTCCAATTCTCCATCCCCTTGTTTGGGTTTACAGTACAGGTAGTCGTCAACTTACAACAGTTCATTTAGTGACAATTCAAAGTTACAACGGCACTGGAAAAAATGTGACATATGACCATTTTTCACAATTACAACCTTTGAAGCATCCCCATGATCATTTGATAAAAATTCAAATACTTGGCAACTGAATTCATACTTATGACCATTGTTGTGATCATTTTTTGTGACTTTCTGACAAGCAAAGTCAATGGGGAAGCCAGATTCGCTTAACCATGTTACTTACTTTTCACTGCAGTAATTCATTTAACTGTGGCAAGAAAGGTCGTAAAACGGGGGAAAAACCACTAAACAAATATCTCACTTAACAACCGAAATTTTGGAATCAATTGTGGCCATAAGTTGAGGATTACCTGTAATGCAATTTAGGCAACTTAGATCTCTCCCGGCATCATAAATAGCTACTTTTTGCCAAACCCTATCTCAGCTGAGTCTTCAGGAATATTATCCATTTAAATTCTTTATTATTTGAATCACTAAATTATAATTAATGTTCCATTGAGATCAGCTAAATTGTACTATCAAGGTCAATTAGTTTTTCCTTCCATAAAATAGCCTCTTCACCTTTTAGAGGATTTTTTTGCATATAGTTCCTGATTTCTGACATTGACTTGCCTTTAAATAAATGCCTGGTGTCTGATCTATGCAGATTTAAAAACGTCATTTTTTTGCAAGACTTTTATAAAGCTATAAAAAAAATTTCCATTATTCACTGTACTAAACTTCTGCTAGCATTAGGACACATTTATATCATTATATTAGAAAATGTCTTGCATTGATTATTGCAGTGTTTTATTCTAATGTCAGCTCTAGGTTTTGATATATCTCTTGTATATTTGTTAGAATTATACATTAAATAAAATGTCTATTAGTACAGCTGCATTCATATACATGCACACACACTTTCAGCCATTTAGATTTTGGCAATGCTTGAACTGGTCCTATAAGTTGTTTTCTATGTAAGTAATGTACTCAGGTTGATGAAACATAATCATTGCATCTCTGCTGCACAATAAGATGATCTTATTTGATAAACTCTACTACTTATCTGTACTTCTTAAATTTGAAAAAAATGCTGTCTCATTTTCTATTCCAATCTTTTACTCTAACTCTAAGAAAGTGGGTTATAACTGTAGCCCAAGAGTATATGGAAGTGCCTTTTCCAGATATGTTAAATATTAATCTAGGAACTCTACTTCTTTTGCACTGTTTTGAATATGTTCATTATTTTCCGGGGAGGCTTGAAATGTGACTTTTACTGTTGCCAAGGCTGACAGACACTGCTGAGAGACACTGTGCTTTATCAACCAGCTTTCAAACTTATGCGCACATGGAAATAAATTAGACAGCATTTTTCATCTCATTGGGAAAAACGAAAGAAATACCAGTTAATGCACTTTAACTCTGATGTGTAAGACTTAGAGTGCCATTTTATTCTGGGTTGGCTATCTGTTTCATATACATGAAACACTGTGAACAGGTTTTGGAGATACAATCTAGTATGCAACTTTGTATTAATGGAGTCCTTAATGGTCTTGTTGCAGGTGTGAATGCTTACCTGGCTACAGTGGGAAGCACTGTGAAACAGATGATGATGACTGCAGGGGACACAAATGCCGCCATGGTGCCATGTGTGTAGATGCTGTAAATGGATACACCTGCATTTGCCCTCAAGGATTTAGGTAAGAATAATGTCTTGATCTACTCTGAGGTATTTATGAAACCACAGTATGTTACTTCAGGGTGACTTCATCATTCAGCAGTCCTTTTGACAGTGTTCACCATTTACTGAGGTGGTTATTTTTGTCAGAAATATTCTTTATTTTATACTTTTAGGCTCTTGATAAGTCAGGGACAAAATAAGTTATTATACAAATTAAAAATGTCCTAATTCTTAGCCGATCTAATTGGAAGTTTTAAAACACAAGACTGTATTGTGCATTTTGAAAGGCATACTATGGTATATGGTTTTTAATGCTTTTTTGATTCATTATGGAATTATTCAGTTGTCAGATAAGAGTTACAGTTTAAGATAAGTATGCTAAGCCTGGGTTCCTACAGATGAAACTCAAAAAATTAGAATATCGTGCAAAAGTTCATTTATTTCAGTAATGGAACTTAAAAGGTGAACCAAATATATGAGATAGACTCAAAGCAAGATAGTTCAAGCTGTGATGTGTCATAATTGAAATGATTATGGCTTAGAGCTCACGAAAAGCCCAAATCCACAATCTCAGAAAATTAGAATGTTGTGAAAAAGTTGAATATTCTAGGCTTAAAGTGTCCCACTCTAATCAGCTAATTAAGCCATAACACCTGCAAAGGGTTCCTGAGCCTTTAAATGGTCTCTCAGTCCGGTTCAGTAGGAATCACAATCATGGGAAAGACTGCTGACCTGACAGTTGTGCAGAAAACCTTCATTGACACCCTCCATAAGGAGGGAAAGCCTCAAAAGGTAATTGCAAAAGAAGATGGATGTTCCCAGAGTGCTGTATCAAAGCACATTAATAGAAGGTTATCTGGAAGGGGAAAGTGTAGAAGAAAAGGGTGCACAAGCAGCAGG
This sequence comes from Pseudonaja textilis, assembly GCF_049901715.1. NCBI lineage: Eukaryota > Metazoa > Chordata > Lepidosauria > Squamata > Elapidae > Pseudonaja > Pseudonaja textilis. Next base: position 90,789,829 of record NC_141991.1, read on the forward strand.
GATGACCACAGCCTGGAGAGGATTGTCAGGAAAAGGCCATTCAAAAGTGTTGGGGACTTTCACAAGGAGTGGACTGAGGCTGGAGTCAGTGCATCAAGAGCCACCACACACAGCGGATCCTGGACATGGGCTTCAAATGTTGTATTCCTCTTTAAAAGCCACTCCTGAACAACAAACAACGTCAGAAGCATCTTGCCTGGGTTAAAGAAAAACAGAACTGGTCTGTTACTCAGTGGTCCAAAATCCTCTTTTCTGATGAGAGCAATTTTTGCATCTCATTTGGAAACCAAGGACCCAGAGTCTGGAGGAAGAATGGAGAGGCACACACTGCAAGATATTTGAAGTCCAGTGTGAAGTTTCGACAGTCTGTGTTGATTTGGGGAGCCATGTCATCTGGGGATGCTGATTTCATTTTCCAGCAGGACTTGGCACCTGCCCACACTGCCAAAAGCACCAAAACCTGGTTCAATGACTGTGGGATTACTGTGCTTGATTGGCCAGAAAACTCGCCTGACCTGAACCCCATAGAGAATCTATGGGCATTGCCAAAAGAAAGATGAGAGACATGAGACCGAAAAATGCAGAAGAGCTGAAGGCCACTATTGAAGCATCCTGGTCTTCCATAACACCTCCGCAGTGCCACAAGCTGATAGCTTCCATGCCATTCCGCATTAAGGCAGTAATTGCTACAAAAGGGACCCAAACCAAGTACCGAGTATATATGCATGCTTATACTTTTCAGAGGTCTGATATTGTTCTATGTACAATCCTTGTTTTATTGATTGCATGTAATATTCTAATTTTCTGAGATGGTGGATTTGGGGTTTTTATGAGCTGTAAGCCATAATCATCACAATTATGACACATCACGGCTTGAACTATCTTGCTTTGCATGTAATAGTCATATCATATATTAGTTTCACCTTTTAATTGCATTACTGCAATAAATGAACTTTTGCACGATATTCTAATTTTTCAAGTTTCACCTGTATAACACAATATAACACCAAAAAAATAAAATTAGATGGTGAAAAATAGTTAGATATTATTGAAGTTGTGTATTCTTCCATTCTGTATCTCTGCCTCAACTTCTTTTCTTCTTTTGTCTCCTTTGTCCTGGGAGATAGACTTGCATTCTCATTTTATGAAGATGCTCTCTACATCCATAATACTCTATCAGAAATAGGCAACTTCTAAAAGATTGGATGCCATTCTGATCTTTCTGACCTGTTAAAAGGCTGTAGGAAGCCATTACTAACAGAGAAGAAACAGGATCAAAAGTTTTTCCTGTGTGTGTGTGTGTGTGTGTGAGAGAGAGAGAGAGAGAGAGAGAGAGAGGGTTGAAAGATTTTAATGTGCATGTGTTTGTGTGTGTATATACATGCATGCATGATTGCATGTTCTAGGATGTTTGAGGGTGCGAGGTTGCAAATTGGAGCGCTTCATTTCTCAGGAATCTCTCACACCCCCTTTAATCCAGAGGTGATATTCAGCAAGTTTTGACCAATTCTGGAGAACTAATAGTGGAAATTTTGAATAGTTCACCCACAGAACCAGTAGTAAAAAAATTTGAACCTCACCACTGCTATAACCTCTCATGCCACGAAGAAACAAATGTAAGGTTAAACCTTGCTTTTGAAGATTAGCCATTTCGCTATGTAAATAAGTATTTAATTTGCAATTAAGGACAGGCATCACATGTTTTAGGTGTAATACTAATCATTGAGTATTGATTTATTATGCTGAAAATATGTTTTAAATGTGTACAAACATTGCTATAAATAGGCACAAGCAAAAAAGTCCTGTGTGGCTTACTTTTTAAAATTCCATAAGGCTTTTTGTTCATATTGTTGTTGTAGCAGATTCATATGATTACCCTTCAGGAAACAACTGCAAACAGATGGTTACTTTCTACTCAGTTTTCCTCTAGTTTTGTTTTTCAAATGCCAGATGTATGTATACTGATCCCATCATTAGTCCCATTCACATGTAATATACAGAGGAATTTATTAAGCCATGATCATTTCATTTCTTCTTCATACTTCAAAACTTACCAACCTCATACTTGCCCTGGCGCTATGTACAGTATGTTGTAGTTAAATCTTTTTAAAAATATGTATATATAATTTTATTAATAATTTTAATTGTAATAGTAAAAACTAATACATACTAAACTTAGAGAAAAAGAAGAGAGTAGAAATGAAGAAACGATGGAGGAAAAAAGCATATAATAAAGAAAAGAAATAATAAGAAAAATCAATATATAAAGAAGGGACTTCCAACATTTATCACAACAAATGAAAACATATTTAATAACACTTTACCCGTATAAGGTTAGATAGATATCTCTTCATCCCATAACCCATCCCTTATCTACAAATAAATCTATAAAATATCCACTTTTCAATCTGGATGTCAACAAAAGGTCCATAAAGGGTCAGCATTTTTGAACATTGCAAAAAACAAAGTTTTATTTTTACCTTGTTCGACTTTATATCTTTTTTTTCCTTTTACTGCTAACAGTCTTAATCTTTAATTCAAATATCATGTAGGATTTGATCTATCTTTAATTCTTTATTCCATTACACAGATTTTTTTTCCCAAGGCTTTAACAAGCACCCTTTGTAGATCCAATAATATTTTTCAGGTCATCTTGATTTATCATTTGTATTTCCCTTTAATTTTTAAAACTTTAGCTGGTTTAGTTTGTATACCCAGCAGAGCATTCTTTTCTAAATCACTCTCTTGCCTTTCATTTCTATTTCCATATTTTATACTTTATCTTATAAATAAAAATTGTTCCACATAGTCCTTTCTTCATTAATCTGTCCATAGAAGCAGACATCATTACTGAGAATGTTGATATTCTGGTTGCTAATTTCTTGCTCCATTCTTCAAAGATTCTCCATTAATATTCCTGATATTTTCAATGTTTATGTCATTTTGTAATCCCAGTATTAACTGACATCAGGCTTATATACTGTTTTTTTTTTTTTTCTTCTGCTTAGAATCTTTAGTCTCCTCTAGTGTCCAGTTTCTAAAATTATCAATTATCTTTTTATGACTTGGCAGTTGCCAGGATAACCAAAATAAGTGTGTGTCCCATGAGAACCAAATACTTAATTCTAATAATAAAATTTTCAAATTTATTTCAATCCTTAATTCATCTATAACTTTTGCTGTTTATTTCTAATTCTTTAAGATCTTCAGCTTGTAATTTTTCTTTTGTTCAGAGTTGAAGATAAATTTACCCAATGAAGACTTTTCAAACCTATCATTCCAAATGTCTCTAATTGCTTTAGACAATATCTGAAAGTAATTAGAAAATGAAAATGAAGAGGAGTATATATGGTGATATATCATCCTCTCTTTATCTGGAGAGATTAAAAAAACAGACTTTGATTCCTTGGTCTTTGCTGAGGCTATCAGCTCCACTACACAGAGCCATGTTCATTTCACTATACATTCCCTGGAAGCCCCCATAGTTAAAGATTTTTGTGCCATACTTTATTTGATGTTTTTAAGTTAAAGGGGATGAGGAAGGACATAGTTATCATAGGATTTCTAATCAGTCCTGTGCAAACTCAGCCTCTTGTGATACAGGACAGAAGTGTGTATTTCAGATAGGAGCCTCAGTGGCGCAGTGGTTAGAGTGCAGTACTGCAGGCTACTTCTGCTGACTGCTGGCTGACTGCAGTTCAAATCCCACCAGGCTCAAGGTTGACTTAGCCTTCCATCCTTCCAAGGTTGGTAAAATGAGGACCCAAATTGTTGGGGTCAATATGCTGATTCTGTAAATCGCTCAAAGAGGGTTGTAAAGCACTGTGAAGCAGTATATAAATCTAAGTGCTATTGCTATATCCTGTTAATTGATTGATGTGGATACCCTAGCAAACTCACCATTCAAATATGCTTATTTCCAAACACTCATTGTGTCTTCTATACTGACTACTTTTAAGAGATTGAAAAGATTGCCAACGTTTAAACTGAATTTATAAGCAATATGAGAGGTTTTGCCTCATTAGCCTGGATGACAGTCTGGTTGTCATAATGATAATTTGCTTTTGATATATACAATCTCTGTGGTATTACTTAACTGAAGTTTAACTCTGACAGCTGCCAATCGGCCCACTATGTGGAAAATCTCCCTAAATGTCAAAGATAAGCTATGCCCCCAAATGGATTCATTAATCATTGCCTCAGGAAGTGCATTGCCTAGTTATTGCTTTTCTTCAAGAAAGTATTTTCTGTACTTGGAACAGATCCACAGAGCAAGATAGCAATAGCATCTGGAAGCAAACAAAAAAACAAAAATTACAATATTTGAAAAGATATAGAAGCATTTTGGACCTTAAGCTTGATCACTGAATCCATGTTTTCTCAGAATTTTCTCTCTTTTTTATTAATTATTCTTTGTGACATATTACACTATTACATATACTATTACATTAGTGTATTTAGCAGAGATTATTTTGAAGAACAAACATTTCTTACAGTTATAAGTCTTGATTTAAATGTTATGATAATTATAAAATAGAAGAAAAGAAATAGAGTCTTCATCTTTCATATCTGTTCTGAAGGGTCCCAATCGGAGCTTGGTTGTTTTCTTACAGACATTTCATTACCAAGCTAGCTAACATCATCAGTGCTAGTCACTAGCACTGATGATGTGACTTAGTTTGGGTAGTGAAAATTCTTGCAAGAAAACAACCAAGAACCCCTCATTTCAACCCTGAGCTACAAATATATTTCTTTATCAGTCATGGATATTCTGTTTTTTCCTTCTATCTTTTCTTCACTGTATTCTGATTGCAAAGAAAAAAAATAGATACATTGTGAAACTTGCCAATGTTCCTAAAAATTTCTGCTTGTTGTTGGCAAATTGTTTGTTCCTGGAAAATATGCCATTCATAAAAAATAATCTGCCAGCAGCAGATGTTTAAAGAACAAAGTTTCCTTGTAGCAGGAACATAATATATATCAGAAACAGGAACTGTGGCTTGGTAAACATTTGTTTTTAGGATAGTCTGCAGCCATCCTTGAGTTAGAAATGCAGAAATGAAATATGATCCTCCCAAAATACATCAGGAACAAAAGCAACAGAATAGAATAGTTTAGATTTAATCTACAGAACTGAAATATAGCACAAATATGGTAAAAAAAAACCCAAGCCTTAATAATTTGAATATTTATATCTCCTCAGCCTGCGTACAGTACTTATTATTTTGTATTCAGTAAGCTTTGAAATTGCTTCCTTCCTGTGTCTATTTTGTATATTTCCCAATATATATCTGTCACAGCCCTACAGATCAGGAAGCAGATTTCAAGAAGACTAGTACTATATTTTAGTAATTAGGTCTACAGTAACAGATTCACACAAGTCTGATCACATTTTCCTCCCTCTTATGCTTCAGGGAGTCAGAGGGGGGAGTAATCCAAGTTTCCCTTTGCCTGCGCTCAAAGCAAACTAATGCATTTGTTATCTTATATCTAATCTTCCAATCCTCAGTGTGGAAATTTCCCAGTCTTAAAGAAAAATGAAGATCAAGGAACTGGGAGCTAAATTTATAGAATTGTCAAGTATTTTCACTTAAATCACACTTTAGTAGATTTCAGTTCATGCTTCCCAGATCAATAGTACAGTTATTTGTTATATCTAGATAGCTACTGTACAGACAATCTAGGAATCTTTATTTTATTAATCTAGACATTTTTTCAAATACTTATTATTTTTGTTCTCTCCTTTCCAAACATTCTATCTCTCTCCGCATATGCATCTGTTTAATGAACTCTTTCTGAAATTCAAGAAGCCCTAGAAACCATGCCTTTTTCTTTAGCAATCCACTATTTTTCATGATAGATGTCATTGGCAAAAAAACAACTACACACTATACATGCTAAACTCTCATAATATTTTATTTTTTCTTGTGTAGCTATTTCAAAACTTTCCCCATTGTGATATTGAGCAAGCAGAATAAGGAATCTGAGCAGCAATTATTTAAATAAACATAGAACATTCCACAGTATATAACACAAATCTGTAGCCATAAGCTTTCCAGTCAAGCTGGCAACAGATGTCAAATTGAATTTTTTTTGTTGAAAGTACAAAAAGTGCCCCTAACAATTTTTTATAATATTTATACATGAAATCTAGATCTGTAAAATCATCCTCACATTGGGTAAGATTAATATCATCATCATCATCATGATTGATTGATTAATGACATGTTGACTATTAGTGGTCACATAGATATATATATTTGCTCCATGATGAATTGTCCTTAGCATGGCCTTTCAGCTCTTCCAAAAGTGCACTCATCACTATCACTACTGTAAATGAGCCCATCCATCTTACTGCAGTTTATCCTTTTCTCTTTCCACCTTTCCCAGAATTTGGCTCTTTTTCCAGTGAGTTAGGCTTTGTATAATATGTCCAAACAGGGTAATTTGAGCCTGGTCATTGTGACCCAAGTGAAAATTCTGCATTGATTTCTTTGATGATACTTGTTTTCTTGACTAACTATGAAATTCTCAGGCATCTTCTCCAACAGCAGATTTTAAAAGGATCAGGATTCTTCCTATCCTTTAAAGTCCAACTTTCACTTTCCTGGAGCATCACCAGTAATACCTTGGTTTGCACTATAATGATTTTTATGGGTATACATAAATTCCATACCTGAATATCTTTTCCATGGCTTTCATCGCTGCTTTAACAAGTGCTGGTCTGTAGCATATTTCTTGACTGCTCATTAATGGTTGACCTTAAAAGGCAGACAGTAGCTATCACTTCAGTATCTTCATTGTCAATGCTATGGTTGATTGTTGTACCTATTGTCATTAGTTAGCTCTTCTTTATATTTAATTTTAATCCCATTTTTTCATTTTGTTCCTTGACTTTTTTTACTATGGCTTGCAGATCCTTGGCATTTTCAGTTATCAAAAAAGAGTTGTTAGCATACCGCAGGTTATTGATGTTTCTTCCTCCAATTTTAAAACCATTCTCATGTTTTTCTAACCTTGTTTTCTTTAATATATATTCAGCATGTTGGATGAATAAATAAAGGGAGAGTATATACCATTGTCTTACTCCTTTGCAAACTGGAACCAGTCTGTTTTTCCATGTTCTGTCTATACTATGACTTCCTGACCTGTAGATATGCTTCTCACATGAACAATGAGATCTTCTAAGATACTCATACTTCAAATCACATTCCATAGCTTGACAAAATAAACTTAATCAAAGGCCTTTATGTAATCCATAAAGCACATACTGAGTTCATTTTTGTATTATTTGGCTTTCTCAATTATCTAATGTGCATTAATGACAATATATTGTGTTCCTCAGCTTTTTCTAAAATCCACTTTAACATTTGGCAATTCTATTTCATATAAGGCATTAGGCTGGAGGTTCCTAAGCGTTATTTTTGTTAATTTGTGAAATTATGGATATAATATAATAATTTGAACTCTCTGAAATTCTCTTTTTTCTTTTTCTTTTTTGATATTGAAGTATACTTTGATCTATTCCAATCTGTTGACCACTGTGCTGTTGCCCCATTTTTCTTACACAGCTTGGTTAACCCTTACTGACTCTTCCTCTGTTGCTTGCCATATTTCTGTGGGTATTCCATCAGTTCTTGAAGTTTTCCAATTTAGTAATAACTGGAGTGCTGATCTGAGTTCAATTTCTGTAAGTACTATAAATTATTGTAAATTGGGAATATCTTCTTAGAATATTTTCTAAACTAATTTGGATGTTGACACTTCTTCATCATAGTATTTCAGTATGCTCCTTCCATCTTTATTTGATTTAATTTGAATAAGTTGTTTTTGAATCTATCCATTTGGCATACCAATTTGAGAATGGAGCCTTTTTAGTTCAGAGATCTTTTAAAAATCTTTCCTTGATTTGTCCATTCCCATCAGTATCTTTACAGTTGTTGTACTGCTTCGTGTCTCTTGTAACAGCTCTTTAAAATTCTTTATTAAGTTCCTTCCTGAAATTTTTGTATTTAGTGGGCTTGGCTTCTCTTCTCTTGGCAATTTCTGTAATTTATTCTCACAGCCATTTTACTTTCTTATTTTGATGATTCTTAACAATCACGTTTCACACAAACCCTTCATAACTTCTTTAAATACATTTCATGGTAACTCTAGTTCTTTATTAGTGAGTTATAGGACTTCAAAGTGATTCATGATGATATCCATAAAACCAGTGAATATGTGATCAGTATTATATAATAGACACTAGTTGGTTTTATTCTTCTGCTTTAGTTAAACTTGGAATTTGCTCATTTGCAGTTTGTGATCTCTTTCACTGTTGGCATCTGGCTATACTGTATCTTGATGCATAACTGAGAGACTTTATCTTCTTTAAGTAATAATATAGCAAATTTGTTTTCTATGTACTCTATCTAATAAAGTTTATACATAGAGGTATCAATTTGGTTGCTTAAAGACCAGTGTTAGCTTTGAAAGAAACCATTGGAGTGGTAGAAATTTATAAGTTATTCTCCCACTTAATTTCCTACTCTTTTCTTCCACATCAATGGCTGGAGCATAAACCTAGATGATAATCATATTAAAGAGTTGTCTGCAAAAGTCTAATTGATATTATTTCATCATTGATTGCACTATTCTTGGTATACCCTTCTAACTTACAATTCCTAATAATGCTATTCATTTTTTTGTTTCTCATCTCCTGGATAGTAAACAGTATGATCTTCTGAAAGTGTGCCATTCCAGTCCATCTTAATTCACTGATGCCTAAAGATGTAAATTTGTAGTCATTTCATTTCATCTTTCACTGTTTTAGTTTTTCCTATGTTCGGGTTTTTTATGAGTCAGTGCTCCCATTTCAATTCTTTTTTTGTGGCTCCAGTTTTTCTTTTCATGTATGATAACATCAACAACAATATCAACAATTGATAAAAGCTTTAATCAAGCCTTGTTATAAATACCATTAGTACTCTGAAAGATCTTCAGCTCTTCCTTGGTAGCATGTTGAGTGCCATCTGACTTGAGGGACCACTTTATCCAGGACTATGTCATTAGTCATTTTATAGTTTATGTCCATGTGATTGTCTTACAAGGGTGGTTTACCATTGCTTCTGCCACTTAGTATGAATTTATGACTTTGTCATTGTCACTAGATGATCATCCACCTCTGGCATCTTCTTATATACAGTAATTAAAAGATCTATATCTAGAGGTGGGATTCTATCAGTTCACACCTATTCGCTAGAACCAGTTGTTAACATTCTAAACAGTTCGGAGAAGAAATTACTGGCCTAATCCTGTAAGGAAGGCAGGAAGGAAACATTCTGATGTTGCTTACAGAAACTGCCTCTACATTCTTGGCAGGACTAGACTTCCTGTCTCTGGAACGTCTCTGGAGTTTTTTCCCCTCCTTTGCTGGTACTTTGCTTGTGTGGAGTAACCATTCAAAGTTACAATGGCACTGAAAAAAGTGACTTATGACCATTTTTCACACTTACGACTGTTGCAGCATCCTCACAGTCATGAGAGGCCAGGCGAGGAGATGTGTGCCTCGATGTGAGTGATATTGAGTTAGCCACGCCCAGCCAATAACATGACCACCAAGCCATGCCCACCAACTTAGCCACGCCCACAGAACCGGTTGTTAAAAAAATTGAATCCCACCCCTGTCTATATCACTAACTAATATAGATGTCTACTTCTTTTACCGGGCAGCTGGGATGACCTTTTTGCCTGATTAATCCTACTTGGAATATATATTCCTGGCATACACTCTCAATGTTCTTCATCTCACCCAGGAATACCTCCTCCCCCATTATGATAAGACAGCACAAACCAGCTTGGTGAAGGGAAATGTGGGGTTACTAAAACTATAGCAATCCATAGCTAGGGCCATTTTTTTCTGTAGCAGTTTCTTTGGTTACTCTAAATATTCAAATCACAATTCATATAATTCTATATATATATATATATATATATATATATATATATATATATATATATATATATATATATATATTCTAAGAGAGTAGTTAACATTGAAATCACAAAGTTCATTTACATCCTCAGGATTGGGCTGTTACAATCATCTGGGAAACAAGTATTTACTCACTTTTAATTTACTCACCTTTTTGGCTTGAAAAAAAAGAAAAGAAAAGCTCTTAGAGGTGTAATATAATAGTAAATCAATTGCAGGCCTATTGATTGATACATAATGAAATTTCCTGGTTGGACAAACCAGATAGCAAGTTTATTGTTATATTTAAGATAGAGATAAAGATACAAGATGTAATAAGATTTCAAATAAAGGATTTTCAATTGCATATTAAAAACAAAATAAACAGAATAGTTAGCTTAAATCTGACCTTTGCTTCTTGTTTGCTCCCTGCATACTCCTTATGCAAAGAACTGTATTAACTAACAAGAAACTAGGTGATTGGTCTATGTTGACCACCACAAATTCCAGCACATATAACAAACAATACAAACTGGGAAGAAGAATTTTTTAGCATTTTCACTTTTCCCAACTTGATGATTTCCCTTGATCGGAGAAGTTAAAGATTCCCAGAAGTCACCAAGTTGAAGAAGGTTACAATACCTGTTAGGTCACTGCTAAAAAAATCATTTTCATTATTGATATTAAGCTGTGGCATCAATGTCACATTGCCCTGGCTTTTCAGAATATCCATTCCAAGAATGTGACTGAATTAAAAAACTGGCAGCAACAAAGCTTTCAAAAGCAGACTGTCCAAAACCTGGACAAGAATAAGTCTCATTGAGATTAGTTATACTTTATGTTGGAACTCCGTGAAGTAACTCTCTCAGGCGGCTTTTGGAGCACATCTATGTAGACTAACTTGAGATAGATGATATTAATGCATCCCAAAAAGGGTCATACTGTGTTTTATATGAAAGAAGATAGCTGAGTTACAAAAGGTAAAGTAAGAAGTGTTGGAAAATAGTTTTGAATTTTGCTTTTACATAGAATCTGAAGAAAATAATGTATCAATCTGTGTAAGCACTGAACATGCTAGAATTGGTACTGGGGTTCTTAGGATTTATTCCAGTGACTCTAACTAGTTATCTCTAACTACCTTTGTCTGGACTGTCTTTTTGTAAAGGTTTTTTATTTTATAACCTATAAAAGTTTCAATTTCAGTTGAACAGTGTGTTGCCTGGGTACATATTATTTTAGAAAATAATGATCAAAATATTTACAGCAGTAATCATTACATTGATATTAATTCTATAGTAATAATATTTGCTTATCCATTTTAACAAATATCCCTTATAACATTAGTTCTTTTCTTATATTTCCATGTTTTCAACTTCTGTTTTTATTAGCCAACTATTGATAAAACAGGTCCCATGTCAAAAATATTCAGTTTCCTCCTTTTCCTTAATTGTCAATGTTATCTATCCATCTCTGAACATTCTAATATTTTTTTAACTATGTTTTTATCTGTCGGGATTTCTTCACTTTTTACCTTTATTTATGCTATTAATAGGACTGAATTTTGATACAGAATGTATGGATCTTTTGTTCGTTTGATTTACACTTGCAATGGATCTGGTTTTAGAGCAGCTTTGAGACTTGGTAGTTCTGAATATGTTCTTCACGTCAGCATTAGCAACGGTGCAGTTTCATAATACAATATAGAGACACTATTAAATATAATAGGCTGATAAAATCTGTGCTACTCAGATCTGGCCATAATTATCCATGACACTATTGCCTCATAACTGCACTGCTGTCTCCCAGTTCTGGGTACCAGTAGTTGGTTTACACTCCTATTTTCTTTTCACAATAAAATTCCTCACCAGGAAACACATATGCTTTGCATCGTTCAAATGAAATGACATGATTTTGATTGTGTTAATAAAATTGTAATGATTCCAAATGATCAAAAAAAGTTATAGGTTATATTGATTTACAACCATAATTGAACCTGGAATGATGGCTGTAAGTTGTACCAGTCATTAAAGTGGATTATCACATGACTAATCCAATTTTATGACTTTTTTTTTTTTTGCATCAGCAAAAAATCTATGGTCATTAAGTGAATGCAGAGCCATCAAGCAAACCTACTATCTGCAATAGACCTGTTTCCCATAAAAATATATATAAATCATGATCACATGACTGTGGGGCATTGCAAACAACTGTAAATGCAGGCTGTTTGCCACATGCCTCAAATAAGTAATATGTACTGAAGAGTCTGTCATAACTTTATGATTGCTAAGTGACTAGCTGTAAATTGAGGACCTACCTGTAATGATATGCTCATTATGCTGTGCAAATTGATTGGGTAGTTTTGGAATGCTTTTGTTTAAAAACTTAGTTTAAAAAGCTTAGGCTTTCTCTTTTCAACTTTACCATTGCCTGATTAATGTGTTCCATTTGGAGGATTTGAAAATTGGATAAGTATATCACCACCGAATATTACAATATTACAGTAAGATTATAGTAAGAACAATCGTCACCTGTTCATACATGAATACAGCTGTTCTTTGCACATATTTCATCCAGCAAAAGTGTATTTTTATTGTAGTGTCCACCACTGGCCTACCAGTGACTAGAAAACTACTTGGAAAAGCAATTCAGAGAAGTGATAGCATTAAGGCAGAAAATAATGAAAAAGTGTAAATATTATTATAAAGTGTCCTCTAGAGCAGGAGTCCCCAACCCTCGGTCTGCAGCCTGGTATACATACGAACATAGTGGTGGCCTACATATACTATATCTTTCTTGAAAGTTAAAATCTTGAAAATTTAATATAGAGAATCCCTTTGGAATGATGGCAACACTGACTGTTTAAGACCTTCTCATCCAATGCAACATTTCTAGTCTAATTCAGATTTCTTGCTCTAGCTATTTTTTATTGAATATCAACATTGTCAGCACAAGATGTTTGGTTAATACTGACTTGAAAAAGTCCAGATGTTGAGAAAAAAAAGAGTCAGATTCATGTTTCACATTGACTGATCAGTTTTTGATCAGAATAAAAGAAAATATGGGTATAGGAAAGTCAAAAAAGAACAAATTAAAAATGAGTTGTATTTCTAAAGTAGACAAGTGTAGTAACTGTATAGTCCATGTTTAAGAAACACTGATAAGAAAGAACTGTATGTTTTCGTTGAAAAATTAAAACATTCCACGTAGGGTTTTATTTTACTTTATTTCAGAACTTTTATTTTTAAAGAAATTTTTGAAATACACAGTTTAGTTTTCAAAGATTAGGTTTTTTTTTCCTTATACAGTTCACATTCATTCAAACTTTCTTTATCTGAGGTCCTCCAGATAGAGTGGGAATAATGGCAGTTTGGCTGGTTTAAAGAGTTGCAATATATCTGGAAGGGAAGGGGAGATTACTCTGCCTTAACTGAATGTTTCACAGTCAAATAATCAAGATACAGTGCTTAATGTAACCATTATTAATAGAAGAACAATTTTTGTCCTTCCTGGTTTGGTCAAGACATAAGTGAATGGAAAGTTTTCCACTGGAAGAAACAGGAAAATTGGAGGAGTGTTAATATATAATAAATTATTAATATGTAAAGTTTCCTTACACAATTTTTATTATTTTTATGCTTTCATATAAAATAAATATGTTATCCCCACAATGTGATTGTTCACCAATAGAATCACTTGTTTATGGATGGCTATAGAAATTGAATAAATTACAGTAATAAACACATAGTTTTTCCCTAGAACATTTCTTCATTAGTACAAAATGTTTTCTTCAAAATCAGGTGGTGTCTATTGTGTTATAGCTATTCCATATGCAGTTGTTCTTAGAATCGCCTAAAATATTGAAATGTTAATTGGAAATGATAATGTTTGGGCCAATATTTGTCAACTTGAAGTATCCTACAGCAGCAAAAGATATTTATGTAAATCACATATCACTAAACTCCTGTTTAATGCTTTTGTGCTTCAAATTAACACTGACCATTTTCTATTTTTCAAGTGGACTCTTCTGTGAAAATCCACCACCCATGGTTCTCCTCCAAACCAGTCCTTGTGATTATTATGAATGCCAAAATGGAGCGCAATGTATTGTTGTGCAGCAGGAACCAGTCTGTCGTTGCCTGGCAGGTTTTGCTGGCCAGAAGTGTGAGAAACTCATTACCGTCAATTTTGTTGGGAAGGATTCCTACGTTGAGCTTCCACCAGCCAAAATCCGTCCTCAAGCAAACATCTCACTTCAAGTAAGTTATGTAGATAATATTATAAACCTTTCTCAACCCAGTTATTGCAAAGAACTTATGCAAAGGTCAATGAAAGCATTACATTTATTCCTGGTGTGCAACCTGAATAAATAAATAAATTCTAAAGATGTACACAACCTAAAGTCTTAGGGTTTCATTCAGTCCCTCCAAATCCTAAGCAGTCCAGAATTGTATTCTGTAATGTAACCAAAAGATAACATTATTAAATATGTTGGAAATAACCATATCAATTGCATAAAATTAAGTTATTTATTGTTCAACTTTTAGAAGTACAGGTTCTGATATGTCACTCAAAGCTACACACGCAGTCCTTGATCAAAGGACAGTTACATACTTCACTTTGCTGGAAAAGCAGTTGAGAAATCACCTGTAATAACTGATATTTTTAGCAGCTTATTAAATCAATCTGCTCCATTTATATATGCAGCCTATACAACTCTTAGTGTAAGAGATCTATTTTTTGCCTCATCACAGACTTTTCTCCAAAACACAGAAAGGAGACAGATGATCTTGTTTTGCTTTTTTTAAAAGACCTTTTCTTTAGTTCTGCATGTATAAAAGAGTAAAATATGTCACATGAGTTATGAGCTCAGAACACAGTTTATATAGCTCACATTTTACATTTATTTCAGAAAATAATTCTGATAAAAATGCATTTTGGATGATAATATCAAAGCCAGACTTGTTTACTACATGAATTTCACACAGATGGTGTTCTCAAAGCTTATTTTCCAGTTAAAACATTGCTTCTCCATCTGGTAGTTAATTGCCACTCATATAAAAAAATTAGTTTTAAGTAAGCATCTCTTGAAACAGGATTCAGAAGTCTTTCCTAATGAAAGGAAAGCTGATAAATAAATTTCAGTTTACAAGCTTTAAAAAACTTTTCTTTTAAATATGATTTTTACAACATTTATATAATATATTTATTACTTATTTTGTAAAGTAAAATATTGCTTTATTTTCTAAAATAAAGTAGAGGACAGATATAATTGGAACTAGTATTTATTGTTGGTAGAAATAGATGTGTGAATTTTCTGTGATGAAAACTTAGAATCTTTACATATCAACTGCAAGCCATTTTATTCTCCACATTAGTTCCCCTCATTTCTCCTAATAGCTGTGTGTGTGTTCCTCCACAAGCTTGTGTAAACAAGGCATTATGAACTCTAGCTCATCAAATTGTGGAGGCTGAAGCCAAACACCCAGATTCCCTTCCCATCATTTTAGGAGATTTCAATCAAGCAAATTTAAGGAAAGAGCTCACAAAATATTTCCATCATGTAAATTGTCCCACCAGAGTCAAAAATATTTTAGAACACTGTTACACAACAGTAAAAGATGCTTATAGGTCTTTACCACGAGCAGCTGTGGGACACTCTGATTACTGCATGATTCACCTTGTACCTGTCTATAGACAAAGACCATGAAACCAAAATTAAATCAGTGAGGACTTGGTCTGATGAGGCAAAGCTGAAGCTCCAGGCTTGCCTTGATTGGACTGATTGGAATGTTTTTGAAGATGCCTCTGCAGACCTAGATGAGCTCACAGATACTGTAACATCAAATGTCAGCTTCTGCAAAGACTTATGTGTACCAACAAGGAACCTGCAAAAATATAGTAACAATAAACCTCGGTTCACAGCTAAACTTAAGCAGCTACGTCGTTTCAAAGAGGAAGCCTACAGAAAAGGTTACAGAATGCCATACAATCAGGCTAGAAACATATTAACAAGAAAGATCAGAGCAGCAAAACAAAGCTACTCTGAAAAGTTAAGGAGTCAGTTCTCAACAAATGAACCAGCAAACATGTGGAAAACTCTTAAAAACATCACTGGTTACAGCAAACCTCCATCCCAGGCAGAAGGAAATCAACAACTAGCAGATGACCTGAATGTGTTTTGCTGCAGGTTTGAAAGGAAACCACCTATCTCCACAACCCCTCTCTCAAATACACCAACAACAACCAAGCCTCCTATAACTGACCCCAACCCATTGGGTTCACAACCTCTGATGATCACAAAAAAAGAAGTGCAAGATCTACAGACAAAAGCCAGGAAAAGCACCAGGGGCAGACAAGATAACTCCTCTTGCTTAAAAGTCTGTGCTGACCAGTTAGCCCCCATCTTCATCCAAATCTGCAATAAATCACTAGATATGTACTATGTTCCTTCTTGCTTCAAACACTCTACTATGATCCCAGTGCCAAAGAAACCCTCCATCAGGGAACAGACCAGTTGCTCTAACATCTGTAGTTATGCAAATCTTTGAAAGACTTGTGCTATCACATTTGAAAACCATCATGGATTTGCTGTTAGATCGCATGCAGTTTGCATACCGGAAAAATTTCCGGTTTGTCGGCTTCGGTGACAGCAGGGATTCGCCTTCTCCGCGATCCCTGCTGTGCTAGCCGCCTTGGTGCCTCCGATCCTGACGGATTTGGAGGCTAAGGCTGCCCTGTTGGGGCAGCTGAAGAAAGGGGGGATCCGGACAGGGGTTGAGGGGTATCATAAACCCCCTCCCCAGCCGGCAATAACCCCCTTCTCTCAAGACGGTGGAGCGGCGGTCTTAATGGCTGCCATAAAGAAGCCGGCAACTGGATAAAGAATGTGCAGGAGGAAGAAGAAGGAGTTTTAAAACGAAAGTTTTTTCTTGGTCGAACTGGGACCTTAAGGACATATTCAACACCTGGGAAAGTATTGGCTTTTTTCTGGATGCTACAATGTTCCCGATTGATGTTTTCAGCGGTGAAGAAAAGTGATGAAAAGGGAAAGTTACTCTCCCTCCCTTATGGAATTAACAAATGGACAAGGGAAACCTGCCTTTTAATAGAAGGTAAAACCTAAACTCCTTTGTTATAAGTGGGAAGGGAGAGGCTTGGAAAAAAATTTTTTACTCTAAGACTTTGCTGGAGGAGATGCCTTGAAGATAAAGAGAATAGAAATTAATTCTAAAAAAGATTTAAAGCACAGACTGGACTTTTTTTCTTTCCCTAATTTGACTTCACCCCTAGAAGAGAAATTGTAAAAAGAAGAAGTTTGTACTCTGCCTGGACTGTTTGATGATTGCGGGATTTTGGGACTTTTGGGAACTGTTTTAAGTTTGGAAATAACTGATTGGCTTAATAATAATAAGAGGATACAGAAAAAGAAGAAGAAACAGTTTAAAATGGCTCTATCTCTTGATGAACTAAAAAAACAATATTTAAAAATAAGGAAAGAAGGCAAAGATATGGCGCTTGTCATGTGTCAGCAGATTAAACAACAGCTGGAAGAAGCCGAGGAAGAAGAAGCCATTTTTAATGAACTAAATGGTGTGACTAAGAAAGAAAGGAGAAAGAGAGGAGCGAAAAGGAAGGACTTAAGAAATAAAAAAATATTTATGAAAGAGAAAAAGAAGATGCAAAAACAACAGAATGCTAGAAAGCAAAAGGAAAGAGGAATGCAACAGAAAGGGGAAACCAAGAAGGCAGAGGTTTGGAGAGGAGGGGGTAAAAAGTTTAGGCGGGCTAAGAAGGAAAGGGAAAAGTGGGGGAAAAGTTACAAAGGTATAAAACAAGATGGAGAAAAGAAATTTTTTTTTAGGGATAATGAGTAATGTATGGGTTTTATTTTCTTAAAAAAAGGGGGATTCTGCAAAGTACACATGAGTATTGTAATAGTGGTATTTGTATTTTAAGTAGATAATCAGAACTTTTTAAGATCTAATAAAAGACTAAAATATTAAGGTATAACTTTAAAATGTTTAATAATGAATGATTTTAAGTTTTAATAAAATACTAAAGGGAATGTTTAAAATATTAGTTTAAATATAGAGTTTAATGGATTAATGTGTTGACTGTTATGGAATTATTATTGTAGTATTGGTTTCTGAAATAGTAGAATGTACTAAGCAGAATCTGATTGGGATTTAGGTGTTATTTTAAATTTTAATTTAGGGGAATGATAGAAAGGCATCATACTCTGATTAGTGATTCCAGGGAAACTATTCTTTTTATATTGGAAATGAGACAGATGTAAATGGAGAAATGGACAAAAGATATAAAAATATTTTTCTTTAAAGCAAGATTAAATATATAAAACAGAATTAAGATGAGGCAAAAGTGGAGAGGAGTTATATAATAGATATAGAATGGTAAACAAGATAGGTAATGGTATATAAGAAGAGCATGAATTCAATTGAAGTCCATACAAAAAGAGGTAATCTGGGGCCAAGTTACATTCTAAAAGAAAGTTTTATGTTTTTATGTTTATGTCTTATGTGTGTGTGTTTAATTAAGAATTAAATAATAAAATCTCGGAGGAAGACTAGATGAGAACTATTATAAACAAGCCAGAGGAAAATATAAATGTGATGATTGAATAGCAGATAAATTAGAAAGGAAATATGATTGAATAATGATTAAAGAGAAACAATGTGGAATTTGGTAAAGGGAATTTACGTGTTTATATGGAAATGGGATAAATTATAAGTATGTGATATAAAGCAATGTGTTACCTGCCTTGTAAAGATTTACAATGGAAAGAGGTTTTATGTTTTTAATGTTTAATGATGTTTTGTTTTGTTTTTTGTTTGTAAAATCAATAAAACTTGTTTTTTTTTTTTAAAAAAAAGAAAAGCCCTTTTCTTTTTTAGGAGGGAATTTGGGGTTTATTAGCGACCAAAATGGTGGCCTTCTGTTTTGCAGAGATTTAACACTTGAGAGTCCCCATAAAAAATAAATTCTGGCTTTACCCACTTTGTGAGTATAGATTTTGCTTTGCCACACAAAGTTTGGATGGAGGGGGGGGGTGTTTATTCCATAAAGTAGAAGCATCTATGCTTAGGTTCAAATAGAAAAAGATAGTCTGATTAAAAAAATATATATCATAGAAGTTTTGTGTTCTTATGAACCCAAATTATGTCTTATGAATCATTTTCAAAACATGTGCAACACTTGTTCACATTTATATCCTTCAGTCTCTTTCAGTCCTATATATACAACCTTCCCAAAATTGAATGTACCCATTCTATGGGAACATCTCATCTTTTAAAGTCCTCCTAAATCTGATGTTATAGGGACATGGATGAGATGTCCTCTCATTTTGTGTCCCCCAACCTTGTCGCATTTACTGTCAAAAATCTCTAAAAATCACTTATTTTTGCTGAGCTGTCAACTCTATTTCAATATTACTAATATCTTTCTTGGTGCCAGTTTGGTGTAATGATTATTATGGCATCAGGCTGGAAATCAGAAAACTGTGAGTTCTAGAGTGACTCACCTTAGGCTCCCAAGCTGGATGATGTTGGGCCCATCCCTCCCTCTCAGCACTAGGAAGCAAGCATGGGCAAACCACTTCTGAAATCTTGTCAAAAAAGCTACAAGGACTTGCTCAGGCAGTCAGCAGAAATCAAGTCTGACTTTAAAAGCACACAAAAAGAATCTATATTGAGAGAGGGCTATTTTATTATTCTTATATTTTATAAGATTTAATGTGTTATAATTAACCACATATACCCACACCTGGTCTTTCTTTTTGTGTAGACTATATAAACTATAAAATTTCTAAATTCTTGCAGTTAGGTGACTGTTTTTATAAGGAGTCTACATGTCAATAAAGTTTCTAAAAAGATATTATGTTGCCTCTAAATCTGTTATAGTTGGGAAAGAAAGTTCTTTCACAAGTAACACTAGGGATTATTTAAAGTTACCAGATACATGTTGGAAAATTATGTTTGAGTTACATCTTTTACAACAGCTCAGCTAGCTATTGCACAAGCTTTGGGGGTGGAAAAGGTGAACCATAAAACTAGGAACAAGCAAAGTCAGAATTTCTAACTTAGCTTCTGCTGTGCCGCAGTCACTCAACATGTCAAGCTCTTTCCCGAAGGTGCTTTTTCATGAGGCACCTGGACTTTTTTGTGTTTTCTTTTGGAGATGTTTCACTTTTCATCCAAGAAACTTCTTCAACTCTGACAGGATAGTGGGGAATGGAAGGATTTATATTCCTTGCAGACAGCTGGTCATTGAAATAACTTAGAAGTTTATCTGTATCCTAAAGGTCACCTGAGTAGTGCTCTTGGTTCCTGTAGTCTGCAATTTTTTCCCTCTGGAAATCCATTCCTACTTCCACACCATTCAAAGGGTGTTCATCCCAAATTGTATAGCTAAAAGTCTGTAGAGATTCTTAGTCATCCAGGTCATGGTTGTCCAAAAGGTGCTTTTTCAGAAGTCAACTGAACTTTTTAGTTTTTTCTTTTGAAGATGTTTCACTTCTCATCCATTCCACTGAAGAAGTTCTTGGATGAGAAGTGAAACATCTTCAAAAGAAAAAACAAGTAAGTCCAGTTACCTCCTGAAAAAGCACCTTTGGGACAACCATGACCTGGATGACTGAGAATCTCTACAGACTTATGTCAAACTCTGTATGCTCATAACTGTCTTCAAAACTGAATTGAAGGGTATTTATCTAAGTCAAGCATCACTCCACAATCCAGTATTCCAATGATCTTTCTGACATGACTATGGAATGCCAGTATTCCATTTATTAAATGTGAGCACTTATACTAGGGAAACTTAGAAAGTTATAATTTGCATCCCGGTAACTGTAACTTACATCCTAATATTTGTGGTGTACAGAGGATATTTTTCTTTGGGAAGCCATAGACCAATTATCATCACTGAATAACAATGGGGTAAATTTCAAATTAATGCTTAGTTAACCATTAAAAAAATGTAGTTAACAATACAGCAATGTACATATCTGCTTGTTTTTATATCATTATTAATTTTCTTTTTCTTCTATTTAAAGGTGGCAACTGATAAGGACAATGGCATCTTATTATACAAAGGGGACAATGATCCCCTGGCTTTAGAATTGTATCAAGGGCACGTAAGACTTATCTATGACACAGTGAATGCTCCACCTACAACTATATACAGGTAAGTCTGACTGACTTAGAATCAGTCAAAAAGAAACACCATTGGCATTATATTAATAAGATTAATAAAACTTACCATTTTAGAGCGTATGTGTTTTCCACTTTGGAAATCTGCTTTTACTAGATTCTAGGGCAAGAGGCAGTGAAAAGTTAGCAAGAAACAATCACCACCCACCCCAAAATGAGGGCACATTTTGATTCTTTCTTCATCATCATTTTCAGACAAAGCTTTTAGAAATTAATTGTTTTCAGTTGAATTCATAGAATCCAAAAATGAATTAAAAAGATCTCAGAAGTCATCTAATACAAGTCACCATTGAATGCATGATCTGCTAAAGCACTTAGGACAAATAGCTTCCTAGTGTTTGTTTGACAGCCTCCAGCAAAGGAAGGCATAACATCAGTGGTGGGATTCAAGTTTGTTGTTTTGTTTTGTTTTTTGCTACCAGTTCTGTGGGTGTGGTTTGGTGGGCATGGCAGGGAAAGGATACTGTAAAATCTCCAGTCAGAGGTAGTATTTGTTGCTTCTCCGAACTACTCAAAATTTCCTCTACCGGTTCTCCAGAACTGGTCAGAACCTGCTGAATACTACCTCTGCATAACACAATGAGGCAACCAAACACTCCTCCTCCCCATTGGCAGTTCTTATCGGAAATTATACCAAATAGTTAATCCAAATCTATTTCCTGTAGAGAAATAGACTAGTTCATGTCAGTCATTTTAAAACTGGAGATGATCATGACACCCTTAATTGTGCATCACGTTGTCTAGTGGTTATTTTTTAATTGCGTGTCTGGATTGTCTTCCCTTTGGGGCCACGAAGCAGTTGATAAATCATGAATTTACCACCTGGCTTCTTCCCAGATTGCCTGCTGCTACTGTCATAAACAGCATGTGCGCTGCCAAAGATGGTAAAGAGCAAATTGTAGTAAAGGAAGCCAAGCTACATCCAGAATGAATGCATTTAAAAAAACAAAAAACAAAGCTATTGCTTGGTACAATTAAAAAATATTTTCTTGAAGCAGACTTCGTTCAGGTCATTCCTACTTACCAAACTAATCGATTGTTCTCCTACGTACATGTGAATGAGTTATGCATGTTCTCCAACCTCTTTGTAATAGGTTAATGGAGAAAATCGCAGTTCAGACTAGTGTGTGGTTTGTTTCCTTTCTATTTTTTTTTAAATGTCCAACTCTACTGGTACAAATGCACACTGTACCATCTGTGGCTCTCAAAGAAACCCAGAGTGGCTCTCCCCACAGTAAAAAGATATAACATATCATATTGCAGTCATTGAAGGAGAGAAGGGATCAGCAGTGAAAAGCAAATCATAAAAACTGTATGTCATATCCAACTTTTTACAATTGTTTGCTATAGGAAACTGAAGTATGCAGCAAATTTTCAGCCACATGAGGGACACATTTTGATGAACAGTTCCTAGAAGTGCCTAACCCAGAGGCCTTCTGCAATTATTCTGGTTTTCCTTCTTTAACATAGTTTTATAAATGCTAAGAAAAAAGTCAGAACGTGTAAGACAATTTTGTTGGGCTTTGAATAGAAGATGACAACAGGACACGGCAAAATAATAACCTTATTTGAAAGTACTCCATAATATAAATAAAGACACTCTGAAAGTTAACAAACCAATCTGGTGGGCCGTTTCCTGTACCCAAAGTTCTGGCAATATATGGCGCTCTAGAGAAGTCTACACAAACACCTACTCTTTAAAAGGGAACCCCTGTCCTACTTAGTAATATTTAAAAGGATTGCAGTTTAAATAGGGAGAAACCGGAAACTGCTTATAGAGTCTCAGACTTTCATGAGAAAAGTGCTAATACACAAGAAATCAGGAGGATGGATAATTAGCTCAGTTTGGCACTGCCATCTGTTCCTTTTAGAGCTGCATGGTTTGCAAGAGAATAGAATCAAATTCAGGAGGTTGCGTTCTATGCTAGTTGGTGTATTGACTAATTAGGCAGAACCTTGGCTTCAGCAAACTCTATAGTGCAACTGTAAGAGCTGTCATTACGTCTCAGGATGTATGTCTAACCATCGTCAGGGTTTTTGTTGGTTACTTTCACTAGTGATTATAGCCTGGTGGGAAAGCCACGAAAACAGATTTTTTATTTTGCAGCTAATCCTAATTGATTCCATATTATAGCATAGGCAGAGTTGTTAAAGCAGTTTTATGCCACTAATTAGAGCATAGGAGAAGTCTCATTAGTAGCAGCCAACACACACGGTGACTGATCAGAGTGGGTGCTTGTTCTCTTTTGTTGCTTGTAGAATGCTGTGGTGACAAGGGGCTGTTTGTGATATCACAGCATTATATGCAGCTTCTCTTGCCTGACAAAGGTACCTGTGGCACTAAGATTCAGGCTCCTCATTATTCCTGTACCCTTCATTTCCACAAGATTAATGGCCTGTTCACTAATGGTGTGTTCCACCATGTGATCTGTGGAGATGGTGAAAGCTGCTGCTAATGTGATGCCCTTTTGGAAATGTCATTCTAATCTTTTATTAGTTTAAGGACTATAGCAGAATGAGGATTAGCATCAACCTCAAAAGGGGAAAAATTGTGCTCAGGGAGGAAAAACTGCAACCAAATAATGTCGGCAGACTGGAGAGAGGGAGCTCCTTAAGTGGATTAGACTTAGTCAGTGGGATTCAGAATGGGAACAGGACAGGTTCAATTCTACTTTCTTTCTACTTGGTAAATCAACATTTCTTTTTCTTAGCAATATCTCTAAAATGGTAGCAAGTAGTGCGGGTTATAATTGTGCTGTTGGAACACAAGGAATTTTGGACTAGCAACTGCCATAAGACTTTTAATGCACCTTCCCAAAGTAAGTTAAAAATCCCACTTCTGCTAAGCTGCTCTCACTATTGGAAGCAGACTGAGATGTTAGGAGACACCAGCCTAGAAATATAAATTCATCTGAGGTAGCACTAGATAAGCTGGTAACTCTTGATGTTTTTAACTATATCTTCCATAATGCCATTCCCTAGATCCCTCTTTTGTGGAATATGCCAGGCCTTGACATTCTCGCCTATCGTGTTCAACATCTACGTGAAATTGCCAAATGAAATCATTCACCATTTGGGGTCTGGTATCATCAATATGCTGATCATATTAAATCACATTTTTCACTTGCAGGGCAGCCAACTGAGATTGTAGGCTATTTGGGTCTGAATGGAAGGAAACTCTCTGATTTACCACATCTTACTAAGACCAGTTGATGGTGAATGTTGGGTCATTTAAATGGGCCCAGCATTTAAAAGGACCTATAAAAGGATGCTTGGATAAGATTGCGTCCAAGGTTCCCTATTGAATGGGTCAGTGCTATCTCTGAGTCTTCCAAGATTCACAGCTTATGTTTGATGAGCAGATGGCAGGTGTGGTCAGAAACATCTTTGTGAAATTTCATCTGGTGTGCCAGTTGTATTTCCTAGATCTAGATAAGCACTTTTGCCCTAGTGAACTCATGGGTCAATTCCTGCAAAGTTTTTTTCCTGTGGAGCTACCCTTGGAAATCATTCAAAACTTTCAAATGTTCAGAATGCAGCTGCACAAGCAGTAATGTATTCCTCTGTTTCATGAGTTGCAAGGGCTTCCAGTTACTTCAAGATGCAATTAAAGGTGCTGGTTGTAATACATAAAGCCCTAGGTGGCAAAGGGTCTGATTATTTGGGGCGTTGTCTATCTCCAATAGAGTCAACCTGATTTAATCTGACACAGTTGGCACATTCTGGATAGCTTTGATGAACCAGTGTCATACATAGGACCCCAGAAGCATGCCTTTTCTATGACAGAGCATGCCCTCTGGAATAAGGTTTTGGATACCAAGCTATGGGTTAAAATAGTTGAAGCCCTTTGTCGAGTGCATGTTTGTTGTTGATGAGATTCACCATGATACTTACTGTTACAGATTTTATTCTTTTGATTGTACATTTTTTGTTTTGTTTTTATCTAGAAGCCATTGATTGAACAATGGCAGCATTTAAGCCAAATAAATTAACTATGTTAATTACAGCTAATAGAGTTGCAGTCCACCATATGCAGCAGACCCTTGATTTCTTACCCCTCTTCCAAATCTAAGGTCTTGATTCCTGCACACTAAGCATTAACTTATACATCATCTTATTAAATCAATACAGATTTAAACAAACTACAGATATCAAAAAGAAAAAACAAAACCCTACATATGAAACAGAAATTTTGCCAAATCATTAGCAAGTTCCAGAAATTAATTCCTTCCTTCCTTCCTTCCTTCCTTCCTTCCTTCCTCCCTCCCTCCCTCGTGAATTTCCAATTTCCATTCAATGTCTGTTGCTCTAATCTCACACAACCCTCTTTTCCCAGAATCATAAAAATCCCCATTTTGCCTCTCTTGTAATTCTTATCTAGTCAGACGATTTATTCCAGTCTCTTGCTTAGAAGATCAAAATGTACCAAATTGGCCACTTCTTGATTTCTTCACTGGTATTGCCCATAGAAAATTATATATCTACAATGAAAAAGAATCCCTCCCAGGCTCATTTTTTTTTTTATTTTTGTTAAAATTGTGCTGAATTTATAAATGAATATGAGGGTGAGGATTTTTTTCAAGTTTAATTGGATTTCTTCAGCCTTGCGTCCTAGAATAGAAAGATCAAAGTTTGCATTAATGTTTTCCTGAACAGTTAGGTATGTCAGGTGGAAGTCACTTCATATTTTTGTCAGAGATTATGAAAGGCATTGTCTTCTATCACTGACTTCAAAAGAGTAGAGAAATAGCTCTAGAAAATCCTTTAATCAAATCAGGACTGTCTCATCAGAAATTTTTAATTTTAAAATTGGAAACTTTACCACAAATGTATATATGTATCTGTGCTAATATCTTCCTAGTTTATTTGTAAAACTTTCAGGTTTGTCAGAACTTTTCTTACTTTCTTTTTAGTCTGTTAGCTATTCATATAGCTAAGATGTATATTTTAGAACTCCAGTTTTCTGCTTTGAAGGAAAATTTTCATTGTATCTGACATTTGCAGGAAAGAGCTTCTTTTCCTCACTGGATAGTTTTGTTCTTCATTGTTATTGGAATGTTAAACATTTTAAATGTAACTTTACAATCTCCCAAAAATACAGTATCCAACTTTACAATTTTTTTTAAAAAAATAGTATCCATTGTAAATTTAAGATAATGTAATTTAGGCAGTTAATGGTACCTTTTGCCATTTTCCAGAAGATCTTGTTTATGGTCAATATTAGAAAACTTGAGTGTAAAATTTGAAATTTTGAGAACTGTATTAGATGCAATACTTAAAGCCTAACTGAATGATAGATATTTAAAGCAAGACAAAAAGCAAGTTAATTAGTTATCATTCCCACACAACTAATGTCAGGAATTCACATTTTTTTATTTTCTCCCGCACCCCCCCATTGTAGCCACATGAGGTAAAAAGGTAAAAAGAAAGCCTTCTCCTAATTTTGTCCTCAGAAGGAACAAGTTTCCTTCAAGCTACCACATATTTCTTTTTAAAAATTGTTTTAACGAAAAATGTCAATGACATTCATCAACTACTTTTGAAGTGACTAGGAGACTAAAAAAATGTATATGAAATGACTGATCTTATTATCCCAGATAGCAATAGCAACAGCACTTAGATTTATATACCACTCCATAGTGCTTTACAGTGCTGTCTGAGCATTGTACAAAGTCAACAGATTGCTCCCAACAATTTGTGTCCTCATTTTACCAACCTCAAAAGGATGGAAAGATGGTTCAACCTGGAGCCCATCAGAATCAAATTAGATTGTATGATAATGGCACATTGAGGTGATTCAATTAACTGGAGATGGAACTGGATTGGCCATGTGATGTGCACATGACCATAACTGCTGTTAATGAAAGGACATGTTTCTTACTACGTAAATCTACAATTTAACAGATCATTATTTCCTATCTTGAAGTATTGGTGGATTATTGATCCTAGGTCCTAGTCCTAGTCTTTGGTAGGACTGTCATTCAAGAACTTCCTCCTGTAATTCAAAGCTAGAAAGATCTAGTTTTCCAGAGATCTACAGGCTATGTATGCAGCAAATATCATTTAATTTATTCATCACTGTACCATTTTCCTATGGAAATGCATACCATAGCTTGGATTTGGAAATATTTCATTAGGGTTAAATCTCATATTTTCTTTCTTAAGGAATACTTCAGCAGACTTCATTATTTCTAAACTTGACTGTTGAGTGTAATTGCCTAGCAATAAAATTGGACTGATAGTTATCTTTATTTCTATTATTCTGCTACATACTTTGCTCACTAAATATCCAGAAAAGTGGACAATCTTTTTACTTTCCCTGATTTCTTACAGTTGGAATAAAAAATTTAAATTTACAAGTACATGTTGCAACCCAACTAATAAAGTGGAAACAATTTAATTTCCTGGCTAGCTATCTGGTTTCTAAAAGACAGCAGGATATTTTTTTTCAGAGTGTTCAGCTTTCAGTTTCAGCTAAACAGCTTTGTTTTCTGTCTTTTACACAAGCCTGGAACAATTTTAATTACCTTCCGTTCTAGGCACTGTCAATAGAGCAACTGCACGCAAACTGAAACCATTGCAAATCTTTTTAGAAGAATAAAGGTGATACATACCTTTCTGAATCAAGCATGGATTTTTAAATATGTGTTTTCCAACTATTATTTTTAATCAGTACAACATAAACACAGGACCTAGTTTTGTTGCTCGCACTTTATTTCTATCCTGAATGTAAAATACAGAAAAAAATCTTAGATATTTTATATTTGGTTGTTTGTAAACAAAAGAATGTTGGTCGGTCCTTCCTTCCTTCCTTTTTTTTCTTTTTTCTTTTCTTCTTTTCTTTTTTCCTTTTGGTTTTGTGGTATTTAATGGAAAGTAACTGAGTGAACCTGCAGTCTAAATCATAGTCGAAGAGTTAATGTAAGAGGGAGAAAGATAAACCTGATTTTGTGAGTTCAGGAAATCCCTCCCCTTGGTTCTATTTTTGAAATCACCTCTCTGCAGCCCTCTTGTTTTTATTGAGGATAGCAGAAGTACAGCTTTAAATAAAATGAAACAAAACTTGCTTTAGTAGACAAAGCAAAACAATTTCATGAAGCTCAAAACAAGCTTGAATAGCTGTTTATGAAGTAGCACATGTAACATTATTCTAGTCATGTTTATTTTTTTAAGACTTGGTGCAATGGAACATCAGTGTGAGCTGCCTTCTAAATTCCAAAGTCTCCAGGTATTTTTGAGCTTCTGAAATCAGAAACAGAACATACTTTGGGTTTTGTTTTTGTTTTTGAATATTTACTTGTAAATCTCCTCTGTTGCAACTTATTGGATTAGATCCATTGGTTGTGACTTTCTTAGTATTCATTATTCATGTCTTCATTATATATTATTCATTATCTTGTCTGTGTCCACCTACGGATTAATGTTATCACATTAAGTCCTAGTTAGACATAGGCAAGATAATGTCTATGTCTATCTTAATTGTTTATTCTATTTTAAAAAATACGTGGTACAGAGCACAATGCTTATCTATCACTTCTAACTAAACAGGACTCTGATGTATCTTTTTATGTTGCCCAGTGTCCCCCAACTATGACTGAAGATTAGCACTAATCTTAGTGATTGTTACTTGTATTATTTGGATCAGTCTTGTTTCTCTTGTTTCTCTTATGCTGATTTTATTGTTTTGTAATTTTATTGCATTTTTATACCCGTTTGTTAATTTTAGTTCTGCGTACTTCTATGTGTTTTCAGACCTAAAGGCTATAATAATGATTTGTTGTTATTGAAAGGAAATATTATGAATAACAAATGTTATATGACAAAATATTTCCATTTTTTGCTGTTGGATCAGAGTACTAACTTTTTTATAATGTCTCTTTTAAAATGCATTTTAATAATGTTACTATTATGAGAATGTGTTATTATGAGGTTATTAGGAGAATAAGCCTACAAAAGTAAGAATAATTTTTGAGTAAGCAAATAAGTGAATAAAACCATAATGATAATACAATGATAAGTAATACTATTATTGTTCTATTATCCTCCTGAGCAGTCCTGTTCTCTCAATACCAGTTTCATGAATCATAATTATGATTTACTATTTAATTTTATTTCTTTCTCGGAATTGGGTGAAGGTTATCAAAGTGGCTTAGTATAGGATCTGCATTGTATTCTCTTGTCCCATCTTTGATAAGTGTTGCTGACAGCCATTTTCCATAAGTTGTCATTTTATTTTTATGAATGTTTTTCCTTCCTTTGAAGATAGATGGAATATGGCTATTTTATTTTCTTGGAAGTGTCAAATGAAATACAGCTGGCTATCTTGAAAAGTGTTTATATTTCAATAAGTTTGAAAAAAATATATATTGTGAATTCCAGAGGAATGATTCTAAACAAGGCAGATTCTACTTAGTATACAGCATTTTAATAGGTTTATTGGATTTTAGCCCAAAGTGAAAACTAGAGAACTGTTTCTAATTGGTTGGCAAACAGTTGTTAAGACAAGCTTTGGCTTTTTGAATCCAAACACAAAAATTGGAACCAATCCAATTCCCATTTTAATGTTTCTTTTTCTCTCACACGCACATCCCCTTATTGCTATTTCTTACCAAAGTAACTTCTGAAAGAGCGTTAGGTATGTTTGCAATTCTAAATCATATACAATTAATTCAGATATTCTTTTGCCAATTGTAGGGATCAGTCTCATTCTTGTTCCTTCTTCGAAAGCTTTAATTTGGGTGGTAGATTATCCTGATCTAACTTCTAGTCTGTTATTTGTTTACATTCTGATTTGAAGTGAATTTATAGCATGTTGGGTAATGCGCAAGCAGCACAGTTTTGTTTTGCTTTTTTCCATCTAAAAATTATATTCTTGTGATACTCTACTGCCATCTAGAAATAAATCATGAGACTGCACCTTTCTTTAGCTGTATTTATCTCTTATATATAAAGTTAATAATATCTTATATATAAAATTATAATAATAAACTACTGAAACTTTTATCTATAGTGATATTGCCACTAGTGTAGGAATGCTAAGAAATTATTATCCTGTGTTTCAAATAATGGGGCTCTTCTGGCTGATTGTCACATTTTGCAATTAAGTCTTGACATATGAATGTTTTCATCTGTGGCATTGTTTTTGAAGGATCAGTGTGAAGACACTTGAATCAGCTCCAATTTTAATACAATCACCTTGTTGTAGGATATAGCCTTTTTCTCTATCAAAATCACAGCCTTCGTGCGTTGCTGGCTCAACTGTGGTGCGCAGTTCAGTGTCTGTGGTTTTCTTCCATTAATCTCTTGCCAAGCCACTGTCTCTGACTGTCTCTGATCATTGAGGATCCTCCTGAAACAGCATCAAACCAGACTTTCTAGGGATGAAATGAATGAGCATTTATCTTCTTGAAAAGAAACCCTATCCCAGAACCCAGGGTTGTCTTTTTGAGGGGACAGCAGTTGCTGATTGAACAAACTGCAGATTTCCAGACTTCTCTTGAAGCAACACACCTAGAAAACACTGATGCATCAGCCAGCCAATGTTCCAGTTATGTGTGTTGAAATCACAGAGATATAAACACATGTTTAACTTTCTGATTCAAATAAGAATCAATGTTTAACTTCCTGAGCAACTGGCCCTCAGCTGAAGCATTCTCTTAGGATTCTTTATTAAGTAAGTGCCCTTCAAAACATTTCCCCCTGTCAGGACAGTTTCTGCCTGGACAGAAATCATTGAAAAGGGTTTTCCTTAAAATAAGCACCTTTCCTCACTTATAGGAAAGGGCATCTTCCATTTATCCCTGACACAGGAAGTTGAGCTATGGACTTTTCAGAAGTTTCTTTGATGGACAAGCAAACCAGTTTCATCTTCAGAATTCAATAAACTGAGTAGTAAAACCTTTTTGGCAGAGCCTGGTTCTGTCTTCTAACTTACATACCAATTAAAGATGAGTTAAGTGTGAAGGAAGGAAAAGAGTACTCACATTGCTAAAAGATAGGAAAACAAGTTTTATTGGAACTATTGTTTTCTGAAAACGAAATCTAATAATTGTCTATTTTAATGTTAACAAAGGCCTAGACTTTCTCAAAGATCTTTAAAATATTGGTGGTCCTCAACTTGCGACAGTTTGCTTAGTGACTGTTCAAAGTTACAACAGCACTGAAAAAAGTGACTTATAACCATTTTTCACTCTTATAACCATTGCAGCATTCCCCTGGTCGTGATTAAAAATTCAGGCATTTGCTAACTGACTCATGTCTAAAATGATTGCAGTTATTCTTATTTTATACCTTTTTCTAATTCTTTTATTCTAACTGCATATATGAACTCTGTTACATTTCTATTTTCCTTGGCAATTATATGGAGATCAGATAATTGCAAAAGTTGTTTATCATAGCTTCTAATACCCTTTTCTTGCTGTTGTTTTTATTCTGAAAGCGTGGAGACAGTAAATGACGGACAGTTTCATAGTGTGGAGCTGGTGATGTTGAACCAGACCTTGAATTTGGTAGTAGATAAAGGCACTCCCAAAAGTCTTGGCAAACTGCAGAAGCAACCTGTGGTTGGTCATGATACTCCACTGTACATTGGAGGTGAGTTTTGATTTCTGCATAATTTCAACTGAAGGTGACGCTAAATAATACTCTTAAGACCTCCACAAATGCACAATAAAAGACAATTAGCTGAAATGTGAAATAATTGCAGAAGATTCCAATCTTTTTGCCTGAAACGCAATGCTATCCCACAGCAAAATAATATGTTGATGTTATTATTATTTTAAATGTATATATTTGAGGGGTCCTTGCTAACCTCTGAGCTTGCTTATTTTCTTGCAGACGTTTCATTAGCCTAACTAGGTAACATTCTTAGTGCTGGTATGGAGTTCTTACATTGTATGTTGTAGATGACTCCTCCCCAATGAAAAAACAAGAGTTATCTTCAACATACAATGTAAGAACTACAGCAACCACCATGGAGGACAAACAGGCAGAAGACTGGCAGAACAAATTTATGAACACCAACTGGCAGTCAGAAGACATGATGAAAATTCTTTAATTTCACAACACATTTAACCGTAGTTTTAATTGTGAAAATGTGACAATGCTAGACCAGGCCAAGTCCAAAAATGCCAGGGAATTTCTAGAAGCGTGGCACTCGGACAAATCAGCCATCAATAGACACACAGACTTTAACAGCATCTACAGATTATGCAAAAGATATAATCAACCAGCTCAAAAGAGAAAAAGGTTCCAGCACCTCTACACCAGAAGTCAGCACTCAGATGAGCATAGATGAACTCCAAGGTTAATTTCAGACCAATGATCAAGTAAGCAAAATCCGGAAAAAAGAAGTGGCCAAAGAACCAACAGTAAACAGCCCAACCAAAGAATCTCTAAAACCGCCCTCACCCACACAGACAGACAAGACACCTGAATATAAACAGGAAACAGCACTCCTCACTAGCACTGATGAGGTTACCTAGTTAGGGTGATCAAATGTCTGCAAGAAAACAAGCAAGCTCAGAGAGCATCAAAGACCCCTCATTTCACCCCTGAGCTCCTCTATTAGTATTTATATATATGTATGAACTTCAAAATTTGTGCAAATGTTTGCTTTTTTTCAGCATACATTTTTGAAATGCTATGCACAAAACTAAAATGTAGTAAATGATGCCATACAAGAGATAGATAGATAGATAGATGATAGATAGATAGATAGATAGATAGATAGATAGATAGATAGATAGATAGATAGATAGATAGACAGATAGATAGGAGAGAGAGATCACTAATAAACTGCTGCAATCTGCTTATCTAATCTTGTGCCACTATGTCATTACTTCCAAGTGAAATATTACTCAAATCATTCACAAAGCATTTTGTAACTTCCTTTGCAGGAATTCCCACATCTACAGGGCTGTCTTCATTGAGGCAGGGGACAGAGAGGACACCAAGTGGCTTTCATGGGTGTATTCATGATGTCCGAATTAATAATGAGCTGCAGGATTTCAAAGAACTACCACATCAGTCTGTAGGAGTCCTTCCTGGTTGCAAATCCTGTAACATCTGTAAGCATGGAATTTGCCGCTCTCTTGAAAAGTCAAGTGTGGTCTGTGAGTGCCATCCAGGCTGGACAGGTTCACTGTGTGATCAAGAACTTAACGATCCCTGCCTTGGCAACAAGTAAGTTTCGTTCAGTGTAACTTTCCTTACAGATAAAAGGAATGTGTGACAAATGTGGGATAAAGCAATGTGAAATCCAACAGATTTTTTTCCCCCTTTCTTCTATAAGATGCCTTCATGGAAAGTGCTTTGCCACCAACTCTGCTTATACATGCAAGTGTATAGAAGATTACACAGGTATGCACTGTGATCGAAAAAATGATTCCTCCAACTCCTGCAGATTTCTAAAATGTAACCACGGACAGTGTAAGATCTCTGCACAAGGGGAACCCTACTGCGAATGTGATCCAAACTACAATGGAGAGCGTTGTGATAGAGGTTGGTGTATTTGTAATATGTTTTATTTAGCCATTTACAAAGCAATACAGAAGCTCTGCTGATGTCTTTCCATTTCAAAGAAAATTCCATTTGTGTACTATACATTTACACACTCTTACATATGTGATCTGTCTTCCTTTTGCCTGACAGAATTGGGGTGCATATGGCACAGCAATAAATCTTTGTTACCCATATCAAAAGTTACATCAGATGACAACAGCATTTTTAATCCCTGTCAGTTCTGCAGTAGTTGAGAAATGCAGTTAGTTCTGTCTTACATCCTTATTATATTAGCAATTTGCATAGCAAATCTTAGCTAAGATAAAAATCCAGAAATCACACTGACACAAAAACATCCTTATGCTGGTTAGACTGCATAGTTAAGTATTGTCTTTTCTGAAGAACAGCACTTCTTCAGGGCTTTAGAGACAACTTTTCCCAGCACTATTTGGAAATTTTACAAACTGAATGAGAATGTTTTTGTACAGGAAATAAATGTCCTAATGAAATGTCATTAAGCTATAATCTCTGCCAGGATGAATTTTTGAAAGAGAATGTTACACAATGCCCTTTTAAAAAATAATTTTCATATTAAATTGTGTTAATAATTCAATTAGTGTTTTAGTTAACTTTTATTAACATAAAAGAAGATGCATGTTAATATTAATGGGGTGTACTTTTAACAAGATTATAGACCTATAGCTAATTACTCTCTCACAGTTTATTAGCAAAATAAAGTCAGAAATTTTCAGTGTTATGGCTTGATACAGGTTATATTAAAGGATATTGCTTTGATTGAGAACATCACATCACATTCCAGTAAATATTGTCTCACACTGTCAAACTTGTGAGATAATTCAGACCAGAAGCACACCCAGAAATATTAGCTCTAAGTCTATTGTAAGATTACATTACAGAAAATTGCAGGTGTGAAAGTACATCTCTCTCCAGTTTGTTTTTAAAATCCAAGAAATTAGGGAGTGTCTGTTCTGAGATGTTTACCGTGCCCACGTTCTTCTGAGGGCTCAGTTTCCACTTGTCTGATCCTTGTCTCCTGCAGCTCTTCCACCTGTCTTTCAAGCTCATTTCTACATACCATTATATATTCTTTTGCTAACCTAAGGCCAATATGTTTATACTATGGTTTCCTGATCTATGGATATGTTTTCCATGAGGAGGAGGATGTTCTGAGATTCCCATTTTTCTAAATGCAGACCTTAACATCATCCACACCATCAAAGACATTTCTGTAATCAATGAAGTACATCTCTTTTTGCTGTTGTTTGATTATCCCATATATATTGGAAATAATGCTTTGTGTTCTTCCATCCAAAGTTTGAGCATCTGGTGTTTCTGTCTCCAGAATAACAGAATAACAGAGTTGGAAGAGAGCTTGGAAGTCTTCTAGTCTAACTCCCTACTAAGGCAGGAAACCCTATACCATTTCAAAGAAAGGCATTTCATGTAGAGCTCTAGTCCAGGGGTCTCCAACCTTGGCAACTTTAAGCATGGAGGACTTCAGTTCCCAGAAGTTCCCGGAATTCTGGGAGTTGAAATCCTGCAGGCTTACAGTTGCCAAGGTTGGAGACCCCTGCTCTAGTCTGTGTTGGATTATTTTGCTAGTGTGTGAAATTATGAGTACTACACAATAGTTTACATAGTTTACATGTTTAGTCTTCTTTCTTTGGTATTGGTATGTGTATTGACTTCCAGTATGTCACTAACTGTATCTGTCTCCAGATTTACTGCCACAGTTTTATTAGAATCTTTATGAACTAAAGAGTGTAATCTTATATCTTTCAGCATCTGTCCCTTATTGCTTCATAGCTCCTACTACGCTAATAACATTCCAGAGATTACTAAAAAATTTGGTTGTTATTCCAGGCCTTGTGACAGTGTAGTTTTGAAGACCTCATTAATCAAGTTCAATTTTATAGTTGACTATAAAATATCATTCTTTTGATTGGCTGTGATCTTTTTATAACGACTGCTTTTGTTTTTCATTTTTAAGTCATCCAGAGTCATTAAGGAGACAGATGGCCTTGAAATTGGATGGATGGATGATAGACAGGCATAGGCCGAGAGACATTAATACATGGAAGAAAGAGGGAGGATAGATGATAGATAGATAGATAGATAGATAGATAGATAGATAGATAGATAGATAGATAGATAGATAGATAGATAGATAGAGGCAGGCAGAGGAATTCTTCCTGATTATCTATAAAAATAGATATCATGCTGCAATTCTACAAACTTAAATATATATTATTCACCAATATTACATTGTAACTCTTTAATACTAATTTAAAAGGAAAAGGTCATTTATAGCAGGTTCTTCTGCAAATATTTTTAAATCATGTGGCTTGAAGTCATGTTCTTGATCTTCAGATTTTTGTTTATCAAAATGATGATAAAAGATGATCTTAATGCTTTTGTTTTCACAGAAAATGTCTGTCAAGGAGAGATTATTCGTGAATTCATTCGGAAGCAACAAGATTCCATTTCTTGTGTCTCCATGGTGAAGGTACCTCGTGTGGAATGTCACGGCACTTGTGGGAACAATCAGTGTTGTGTTGTTCTCCGCAGCAAAAGGCGGAAATACGGCTTCCAGTGTGTGGATGGCTCTTCCTTTACAGAAGAGCTAGAGAGACATGTGGAGTGTGGCTGTGCAAAGTGTTTATAAGCTTATGATCAGCCTCTTTGCCCTTTGTATCAAATCTGCTTCAAACACAGGACCTATTTACTTTTAAGTGAAGAAGAGAATATTAAGTATATTGTAAAATAAGCAAAAAAAAGTTATTTTTATTATGAAAAGTGACTATTTTCATCTTTTATTATATAAAATCTGACCATTCTGGGTATATGTATCATATATGAGTTATTTTTACTATGGATTTTTTTTACAGTTGGTAAAAAAAATGGAAAAAAAATTCCAAACCTAAACACAGGGATTTTAAAAAAAAGAATATAGTTGATAAGCTTTGCACAATGGCCAGATGTGAAAGGAATTCAAACTGTTTGCCACAGAATTAAAGAAACAGGTGTTGAAATGGTCTGGATATATCTACATAGTAGGAGCGATACATTCTATGATCATTTGTGCCCAGGATTGCTCAGTTAATAGCCTTCTCTCATGACAATGAAAGCTGTATTTGTCACTGTTATGATTTGCTTGATACCATTGCCAAGCACACATGCACACACAGACACACACACACAGAGACACACAACACACACACACTGTGATAACTGTTGTAGCTTGGGCCGTATGCACAGAGGTTTTTATGCACACAATAATGCAATGGTAATAGCAATGTATTTTGTATTCTGTATATGATTGATTGGCACTCAGTTACATTTATCCTATGTTGGGGATCTAACACAATCACTCATACATGGTAAAATTGGGGAATATATTCTTTATAGATTTGTTTAGACCAGAGGTGTCAAACTCACAGCATCACAGCTATGTCATGTGGTGTATCAGGACTTTTCCCCCCTTCGCTAAACCAGGCACAGGCGTGGCTAGCATATGATGTATCTTGCCCATGGGCCAGGAGTTTGACAGCCCTGGTTTAGAATAACAAAATGAAAGGACATTTTCTGAAACTCATAATGAACAACAGAGGGAATTATCCAATTACTTGGCACATACTTCCTTGTCCTTCAACCTGTGAACTAGACCCTCTATATCTCAACACCCAGAGCATCTTGTATGCATCCTCAAGCAAAGAAAGGATGAGAAGATAATTTCCTGTGGTGATGAGCTTTTTATTTGCCATTGAAGAGGATTCAGTTTTTTGGCTTCTAGTTGCAAAGCAGAATGGCAAAGAATGCACCGAAACACTGCCTTACCTGATCATGACAATCCATTTAAAAAGTATTTACACAGATGTATTTTACTTAATCCAAGAATGTGATATTCAGGTATTGTTACCCACTCTTTGCAACTGACTCCTGCATATATTGAGATGGCTGCAAATTTGCAAATTGTAAAGGAATTTCCCCCCTTCCAGATGTAAACTTATGGCAATTGCCTGAAACAACTTCTGACTGTCAGCATGTAGAAGTCTTTCCATCAACCTTGTCTCCAGCCTCTGCTAGATTGCTAGTTATGACATAGGGAGTTATTGATACTAATATGGTGCATGTTGCACTTACCACATGAGAGAACCATGATACAAAAGCTGTTTCATTTAATTCCCAACACTTATCATCAAGTCTTTACAAAAGAGCATTTGGAGAATGTTAACAGAAGGAGACATCTAAGAAAGTTGTACTTCAGCACTATAAATGCCTTTTGCACAACTGCATTTAGCTTCTTTTCCTGGATCTCTTTTCTTTTAGTTGGTATTGCAACAGTAATAGGAGAGCCTAACCCTCCATGGAGCCATGGAGAAGGGTGAGATAATTTTCAGAAGGGCTGTAAAAGGGAAGAATAGGAGGGATAGCTCTTCATGTTCCAATGAGATCTTGAAATCCTAGCAGAAATCTTAAATTTGGAATAAGTAGACTGTAGCCATATTTATCTGGAGCAATGGTTTAGTACAGTTGCTTTTGAAATAGCAAAATATTGGGATCTCTTCTACTAAGGGCAAATGTTTGTTTTCTTGTCATGCTTCATGCATTCACATTTCAGAAGTTTTAAGAATCTAAGAATCCTTATTCTTTGCGGTCTTTTGAAAGCCACAATAGATAAATCAGATTTCCTCGGGATAATTTTAGGCAGGAGGAAAATAATTGATACAATGGTTGCCTTTCAGAGTAAACGGTAATGCATGGAGCCTGCGATCAGTGTAAAATAAAACAATCACTAGCTACTTTGCCAAAAAGTTATTGAAATAATAAGAGTTCAACAGCTGGCAGGGGAGTGAAAAGCTGCAACGGAGAGTGTAGGGTTTGTTATTTTGAGCAGAATATGGAAGCAGCTGGAATTTATAACACAGAAATGCACCCTAGTCTATGGAGACCAAAAGTTTGCAAAAAGAAATGCAGCAACATTCTTTACTTTGAATAAAACTTTGGCACAAGGCATCCTTTCCTTAATGATTTATTCTTATGCATGGCATATTTTACCTGAAAAGCTACTGCCTTTGTTGTGGAGTATAATTTAGCCAAAATAGGCAGATCTTAGTTGAAAGGCTACTAAAGAATGTATACTCCTAAATAGGAAATGAAAAATATAATATTAAGATAGTATCAAAAAAAGGTACAATCTGTACAATCCATTGTCTTCTGTTAGCAAAGTAATATATTTGATAGGACCAAAAATAATAACAATAAAAGCCATCAACATTTTGTGAAATAATTCCAAAAATGTATACACAATTTCCAAATTGAACAAGAATCAACCACAGTGGAATAATATTGGCTGTTTTCCCTCAATATGTATTTGGATTAGAAGATTTAGAAGAAATAATAGACACTTTATTTGCTTGCTGACATTAGATAGTTTATGCTGTGTTGTGTTTCAATTGATTATATGGAATTGATTTCTTTGTCTGTGTTTTTAAGTGCCAAAAGATCTATGAAGTTAGTTTAAAAAGTGTTAATTAGATCTCTCTAAACTGTCAAAATGACAGCAGTACGTCTCAGCTATTGTATGGGGAATGCAGTACCCTACTTTTTAAAAGTAATATAAAGAAAGAACCCTATAAAAATTGTACATTGGCAATGTGGATTAGTATGAATTTTGTGTATTTTACTGGATTGTCCTCTTGTGATGTAATAAATTTAAGTACATTGTTGGGTTACAGATAATTGTACTTTGTCTTGTGTTGCTATTTTTTTCTTCTTCTGTCAGTTGGACATATTTCCATGTCCTTTCCAGATATTTTTTAATCTTTTAGCCATCACTTGGGCTAGGGGCACACAAGGGAACATGTATAATTTAGGAGGTGCAATGGTTCCTGAAAATAGATCACTTTATTAACACTTTATTATTAACTGCAATGAGCTTTCATATTATTTAATTTCTGTTCTCATACAGGTAAACCACAAGTGGAAACAATCTGACCTATAACAACACTGGGCAGAAAGAATCCTTTCATTAATATCTTTTTAAAAATTGCCTGGTCCCTTTTATATATATTTGTACAGTCTATTTATTTATAAAATGTATACACCATTCCAGTGCAATTGGGCTGTAAATGAAAATCATTTAGATTTAAGGCAAATATGGACATCTGGCCCAAGGCATAGAGACTGATTTTAAATTACTGCTTTCAATAAATTTTAAGAATCTACATGGGGGAGGTGCCAAAAAGAACTAGTTCAAAAGATGCATATTTAATTCCATCACAACATAATATATTGAAAAATGATCCTTTTATTCTCTGCCTCTTATTTGTGTAATCAATTGCCATAAATCCTTTGTCTCAGGTTGTCCAAATAGTAGAAGTCAGCAAGACAAAATAAGGTTGTTTGTGATAAAACAACAAATGACATACAATAGGAGATTGCATCTCAGATTCTCCTTATCATTTGCAAGAATGAATCCACTTTTATTTTTAAGTGAAAGAAGACCAAAACATTTAGCACTGTAATTTATTGTCCTCATCATTATTTTAATTTTACTGCCAGGAATGACTGCTTGTTAACCATTTTTATTTTTTTCCAAAGAATCAATCATATTTATTTTATCCCTTAGGCAACTAAGTCCCTTCAATAGATCCTGGTTCAGCACATCGTCCAGGAAATCTTCTTAGGAAATAAAATTAAACCAGTTGCAGAATTGCAAACATTCTTCTGAAAACTTTCATGATACAAATTGTGATCAATGGGATAAGCAGAAGTGAATTATCAAAACTAATCAATAGAAAGCAATTTAATTTTACAGCCCTTTTAGTTGAACATAGGGTAATATAATAGGAAATGAAACTCTAGGCATTCCAGAATGACAGCATGTTGCTGCAAATCTAGAAACAAGTCTGGTAACATTAAGTACTTCTCACTTTGTACTTAAGACTCATTCCATACTGATGTGATGGCATTATAGTGATTATCATGAGTTAGGAAGACAAGATCATTTTTCACTCAGTAAAATTTGTATATTTAAAGTGAAGTTACTCTGAATTTTATCAAGAACCCATGAATAAACTTGGCAACCTTGAAAATAATATATACATAAAAATAATGGGAGAAACAAAAGCAGTGCTGTGGTACGTACTTATCAGCCACCAGACAACTGGCTGTAAAGCGCAGATAGCAGAATGCTAATAGGTAGCAAAATTAACAGA
The DNA here is from genome assembly GCF_049901715.1 of Pseudonaja textilis. NCBI lineage: Eukaryota > Metazoa > Chordata > Lepidosauria > Squamata > Elapidae > Pseudonaja > Pseudonaja textilis. Next base: position 90,830,751 of record NC_141991.1, read on the forward strand.
AAAATAATTACATGCAATTCTTATCTTGATTCATTCTCTTGGAAGAGCACTTACCTGTTCTATTAGGCACTTGGGGTGGGGGAGAGATAACATGATAGGATTGAAGCCAGTAACAGAAACACAATTAAGGAATTAGGTGAATTATGTCCTAGGATACTAAAGGAACCTGGACAAGTCAATGCACATTATCTCTGAGAAATCCTGGAAACCAGGTAAGGTACTAGATGATAGAAAAAACACAAATATTATCTTTATTTTAAAAAAAGTGGTGGTGAGGTGGAGAGAATCCAAAGATTTATAGACCAGTCATTCTGATAACAGTTCCTAGGGTGATTCTATTTGAGAATACATCTAAGCGCCTTGAGAAAGATGTAATTGCCAGGGTAGCACGGATTTGTTAAGAATCTTGTCAGACAAAACATAACTCATTTTTTGTTTGGGTAACTTCCTAAGTATATTGGACATATATCTTAACTTTGATAAAAACATTACTTTTTAAAAAGATATCCAATCTAGAATTAAGGAAAAATTTCTTGACAATGAGAACAATTAATCAGTGGAACCGCTTGCATCTAGAACTTGTGGGTACTTCTTCACTGGATGTTTTCAAGAAGAGGTTGGACAACCATTTGTCTGCAATTGTATAGGGCCTTCTGCTTGAGCAGCAGGTTGAACATTACTAGAAGACCTCTAAGGACCCTCTAACCCTATTGTTCTATATTCTACTTGAGAAAATACCCAATGGCATTTTCCTTAGCAAGCTATAGAAGTGTGGGCTGGATGCCCTGACAATTAAATTGGTAAATAGCTAACTTAAAATCTGTATTAAGATGGTATTCATTAATGATTTTTCATGAAATTGGAGTATTGAATGGGATATGAGAAAATCGACATGGGTCTTGTATTCATTGTAACTTTATTAAAGTGAAATTTTTCAGAAAACAGAAAATCTTTAGAGAATGCAGAGGAAGAAATGTTCCCCTCTTCTGCTCAACACTAGTAGCTCACTGCTTTTTTTTCTTTTCTGCCACACTCATCAAAAGTTTTGGCTAGCAATGTTGCCTTTATTGGCCACCTAAACTTTTGTGGAAGACTAAATATTGATTCTTCTGACAATACTTGGTAAATCTTTGGTGCCGGAGAAGCTGTGAAGCAGAGCAAGTTGAAGCAACTTGATTGCTTTGCTCTTAGGCAAGCACATTGCTTCATGAAGCAGATCTTAGAGAGTGCTTCATTCAAAGCTTCAAAATGGCAGTACTCGTCTGAAGGTCTGCACAGTTGTGATTGATTATTGATAGGGTAGTGTGTTCCCATTTACTAGATATGTTCAAGTAAAGGGTGGGAAGAGATGGTTCAGTTTGGTTTCTTATGCTATGCAAAGGTTTGGGCTTAGTGACTATCTGGCTCCTTCCAGATATAATATTCAAAATTTGCTAATCTTTTTAGTTTAGATGAAAAAAACTACAAGTTGATTCCAAATATGTTATCCAATGCCTTTTACGTTAAGTACTTATCTAATCTTCATTCACCAGCCTAAATAGAACTAGTTTATGGAACTTTAAAAGAAAAATCTTTCAACTTAAAATGTGTACATAGCTTCTAGGCAGTCAGCATTCCTTCAAAAAGGCTTCTCAGTCCTGAAAAAGAATTGTGCTAAAGTAGCCCAGATATAATAATAATTTTAATAATAATAAGATAAAACTGAAAATCTTTGTAGGGAGCACATTCTAGATGTCAATCTTTCAAATAACTTTGGTGTTACATCATAGCTTTATCATCTCCAAGTAAACCCATTAGTTTAGAAAGAATTATTTTATTATCCTTTGTCTGAATATGCTAACTATGAATGACCATATTAAACAATAAACAATGTGTCACAATGTTATGGGATTGAAATAATGAGCAGTTTCATGCAATATATTTGTGTGAATAGACATGTCTGAAAGAAACCAACCCAAAATGAGATAGAAGGCAAATATATTTGCTCAAATAGATTTCAGCCTATGATGGAATGGTGGATATGGAAAAGTACCAGAATTTGTTTACTAGTTTAATAACCTCCAGCAAAGCACCTACCAAACATTTCCTTCCCGAACATGTAAGATATAGTCCATTTCTTCCCAGAAGGCTTTGTGAAAATAAAACAGGAAGAAAAAGACAAAAAGCAGGAATAAATGGCTTTGTGAAGAAGCCTCTGTACCTCTTGATCTCCATCCTATAACCAGTATACAAGAATTTTCCAAGATTTCACAGAAATTGAATTAGCTCAAATATGAACAGAATGCCCTTGAAGTTGAAGGCATTGACAATTTCTCTATGCTGGTTCAACACGTGGATGAGGTCAAGTTTAGCTGTTTAGCTGCTGCTGGGAGACATGCTATTCTGAACTCTGGGATTGGGAAGAATGGAAGACAGCAGCTGTGCAAATGCTATTTCCTGGGCCCAGATACAAGTGGGTTGAAGTCATTTATTTGGCATGTAGACTTATTTGATGAGGATAGGTTGCCATCCTTTGACATGTCCTGCTCAAACAAGTCTAGTGGAAGAGATGCTTTTATTATTGCCACAATTAGAAATGAGCAATGTGTCAGCCTCCAAATGTGATCTGCACAGTCAAGTGTTTTCCGCTTCCTGCCCATCCCCAGTGGGCAAAATAACACTGCAGGGAAGCATAAAAATTACCAGGATAAAGATATTCACAAGGTTACTATGAGCAGGAGTGCTGAAAGAATAAATATATGCTTTGCATAGGGAGAGGTGGGAGAGGAAGAAATATCTGAATGTCCATGGTGTACAGATACATATTTTACTTTTTCCTCTTGCCTGAAGAGCCAAAGACAGCAGAGTGCATCCTCCCCTTTGTATTACTAGAGAGATTCTGAGGGAATCTAACAGTAACTGTTAAATATAGAAAAATAAACCCATATATTTATGGCACAGATGTCATGGACCTGGAATTATGTAATCTTGTTTACAGATGTGAACATATTTAAAAATAAAGAGGAATTTGTGGCTTTATGTTGCTAAGTGAGAAATGTGTTAAGTGAGTTTTGTCCCATTTTACAAATTTCTTGCCACATTTAACAAATCACTGCAATTGTTAAATTAGTAACCCAGTAACAATTAGTTGTTAAGTAAATTTGGTTTCCCCATTGACTTTGCTTATCAGAAGTTTGCAAAAGGTGGTCACCCTGATACACTGCAATGGTCACAAATGTGAGTCAGTTCTCAAGCATCCTAATATAAATCACATGACCATGGGGATGTCATAAGCATAAAAAATGGCCATAAGTCACTTTTTTCAGTGCTACTGTAACTTCAAACAGTCACTAAGTGAACTATTGTATATTGAGGACTACCTGTATTAGAGTGGTGAATATAGGCATAAATTAGCATTAAGTGAGCTGGGTCATCTTGTGCCAGTCACTGTCTTTCAGACCTAGGAGGGAAGCAATGGCAAAAACCCCGAAAAACCCTGTCAAGAAAAACTGTAGGGACTTATTCAGGCAATCACCAAGTCAATGCTGGCTTAAAAATGAGGACACCATGATAAAGACAATAGAGATGAACAAGAGAGTCGCACAAGAAAAGGTTTAGTTTACTGATAAGAGAAATTAAATGTAGAAGAAAAAAAAGCAAATAAGCTTGAGTGCATTCTTTTGTAGGCAGGGACTCAAGATGCTGAAGTATGCTTGAACTATTATAGACCAGAAAAATGTATGGACCTAACATTTCCCATGAACAGTATTTACAGTGTGTTATTTGAAAGCTGAAACTGAAACTTAAAAATAATCCATGTCATCATTTAGATATTTGAATTAAATCAAACACATCTGTATTAACCCTGTTTTATATATATATATATTTATGGGCACATCTAATAGTATCAGACTGGGACATTGTGTCATTTATTTTGAAAGGATCCTGTTTTGGAAACAGTACCAATAGATTTGGATTCGAAATATTTTTCTCCCAGTTATGTATTGGTAAAATTTCCCTACAAATTTGGAAAAAAGAGTAAAATAGATATAGGGTAAAATAGATATATATTTTGTACTGCAGTTTTGAATATGTGATATTTTATCCATTAGCAATGGTATTTAGGTATTTAGACTCAGAGATTCACAATATTAATTGAGATAAGTATGTCATAATAACCATAGCCAGCTATAAGGCACTTATAGCAGACTGGTGAATCTGTTCCACCACCTTGACTTTCTAGTGTTTTCTCCTTACTTTTGTTTTTAATCCTGGTCAGGTAGTCTTTCTTTTAAACAAGGAATGCAGCTACACACTCTATTTTCTAAGTGTGCCTATGGGAACAACATGGGGTGTAGGAAAAGAGACATCTGCAGAATCCCACAATTTTGCACAAATGAGTGAGTGTCACAATAGCACGATGCAAGATTACCCCTAACATACTGTATACTTGCAATACAAAATGGACACAGCTTACATTGCAATGGGACAGTGTTTGTTTCATCATTCCCCCCCACCCCCACCAATGATAAAATGATTTTTCTAAATAAAGATGCTATATATCAGAAGCTGTTACAATTCTATTAATGGAAGGAATCTCTCAAAAAATATGTAACTGGAATAAAGGATTGGAAATCCACAAATGAGGTGTTTGCTGGGCATCTCTGGACATCTCTGGACATCTATCATATCTAACAGAAAAACAGAATATTAACAGAATATTAACAGAATAACAGAGTTTGAAGGGACCTTGAAGGTCTTCTAATCCAACAGCCTGCTCAGGCAGGCAACCCTATATTATTTCAGACAAATGATTGTCCAATCTCTTCTTAAATCCTGCAGTGTTGGAGCACCCACAACTTCTGGGGGACAAGTAAGCAACTGGTAGTCTCTGACAATAAATGGTAAAGTCCATCCTAAGTTAAACAGGATAAGTTCTATTCATTGACTAGATGAAATTTTCCTTGTGGACTCTAGTAGCCACCAGGAGTTTCATCACAGAAGAAATGTGGGAAGGACAGAAATAATACAGAAATATGTGAATATGTGAACCAGCAGAGGGAGTACAGAGATCATTGGATCCCTCTAGTTTTGCTACAAATTTATTACCAGATAAACCACTCCTTTTCTTATACAGCATATCTCAGCTACATTCTATTTTTTATGGGAACCAAAAACACAAGTCAGACAGACCTTGTTGATAGTACTGCCTGTCACTCCAGCGCATGTACTTAAATTGTAGGGGTAAATTTTATTTTTAAAAAAGCACTTATCAAAATAGAATGTTGGCTAGAGTTCATAAACCCATATCTGCAGTCGGATTCATGAAATACCAGATTCATGACTGCTGTACCATAGAAACAAAACACATTGCTAACTTGGTAATGCTGTCCTATGCAGCTCTAATCTTTACTAAGAGGCACAGGAATATAACCTAAATGCTTTTTCTTTCCTTCAGAAGTCAGGCTGCCTGATTCCCATGAATAGTGGATTCTGCAAGAAACTTAAGCCTTGATATGGAGTTCTGATTGATTTTCCTGAGCCTATTATCAATTATCTGTTATAGCACAGATAATTGGGTTTTTTCAGTGTTTGCAAATGGAAAGACAATCCAGAAAAATTGCAGTAATACTCTTCTTTTTTCAGTAGAGAAGATCATACAGCCTGTCGGACATTAAGGCCACATTTGAGGGGCCTCTTACATTACATCCACCTCTATTTTATCTAGGTATGCAGAAAGCTAAGAGTGCTATATTTGGGTGACCCAATTTAAAAGGAAACTTGATGGCAGAATGAACTTAGAGTTTGCTATGTATCTTTGCAGCTATTTAGCACTTATCTCAATTTGGTATCCATCCAGAGCAATTATGCACTCTATCCACTCAAAGTTCTGCCTTGAAAAAAAACTACCTACATAAAGCAGCCTGTTGTAGTAATAATCAGATACCAAAACCTGAGAAAAACATAAGCTTGTAAAAAGCCACAGATCATTTAATTTCAACAATTAATCAATCAGAATAGAGCTGGAAGGGACCTTGCTCAACCTCTGCCCAAGCAGGAGACCCTATATACCATTTCAGACAAGTGGTTGTCCAATCTCTTCCTTAAAATGTCCAGTGATGAGGAACCCACAACTGCTGAAGGCAAGCTATTCCACTGATTAATTGTTCTCATTGTTTGGAAGTGATTAGTTTTCATCTATTGTTTCTTGTCCTACCCTTTGGTGCTTTGAAATATAAATTGACCTGCTCCTTTCTGTCATGTCACTCCTAGTCCTTCCTTTCTCCAGACTAGCCATACCCACTTCCTGCAACCCTTCTTCATACGTTTTAGACTCCAGGCATTTAATCATCTTAGTTTTTCCAAAGTTCCATCTTTTTTGTAATTGGTGACCAAAACTGGATGCAGACTTCCAAGTGTAAGCTTACTAAGGTTTTATAAGGTGGTAGTAATACTTCATGTGATTTTGATTCTGTTTATACAACCAAGGATTGTATTAGCATTTTTGGCTGCTGCTACACATTGCCATCATCCAATGTTTATTTCATTTTAATAATAATAATAATACCAATCCTAAATTACCATTTAAAACCCATACATCCGGAGGAAAATATATCATGCAAAGTAATAAAATGCACAGAAACCACCCCTCATCCAAGGCCTAGGAAAAGAGCCAAGTGCAAGCCACAAGAATCTTGTGTGATATTATGACAGAAGTGTTAAAACTGTGAAGTGATACTTTTTAGGCCTCATCAGATGATGATGCTTATTGGAAGGCATCTGGAGTATGCTAAATCTGCCTGAGCATATAGGATGAATAAAAAAAAAACAAAAAACCAAAACCTTCCAAATATTTCTGTATTATTTTACCCTATCTGTAGAATACATATATTTAGCTATCATTAAGTATTCATTTGTAAGAGAGATATGACAGGTATCTTCAGAAATTATTTATTTGTTTGGTAGTTTGGTTGTTTACGTATTTATTTATATCTTTCACATTTCTGAACCAACCATCTCCCTCAAAGAGGAGATATCTTTTGAATTTCTTCTGAGCATAAAAAAAATAAATCTCTTCCATAGTCTATTTAATGGAGGCTGCTTAATATCTACGAAAAATAAGGGTCAATGAATTGTCAAGTAGTAATTGAATTCTGGGTATTTAAAGTAGACACTAGAATTGCTCAATAAAAAAAATATTTTTTTAAATGAACCTGTTGGTAATAACCAGTAATAACAGAGAAAATGAAGAATGTGATTTATTTATTTGTTTGTTTGTTTATTTGTTTATTATTTATTTATTTATAATAACTTCGCACAACATTCAAGCATAATATGGCTGGTTTGTTGCTTAACACATTGTCGGAAGCATCTATTATAGTTTATAATTCATGTTTTATGTCATAGACTTTGAGCAATTTGTTTATTAAGCTCTGGTCAAGGAAATCATGACTAAGTCAAGATTGTTAATAATAATTCTTTAACAATTCTTTTAAATAAGAATTTGCCTTGTCAAAGAGAAGGCTACATTGATTAGCTTGCTGATTTTTAAAGGAAACTTCTAAAATCTAGAAAATCTGACAGATAAAATGATCACACCAATGTCTTGATAAATTTCCCAGTTTTTAACAACCAAAAACATAGTCCAAGATAACATTTTAAATGAAATGAAAACCTAAACTTTTGTTGTGGATACAGAAAGGTGTCGTGTCATAAGGTTGTGCAAGTGTTGATGGTTCATAGAAGGCATTTAATTGGTTTGATTGCTTTTTACCCTTGGCACTGTTCCCAAATGAATGGAGTAAAATATGCATTTTTGTGAACTCCAGTTTCATGATCCTTGACCCTTCAGCTGGAACTCTTGGCAGCACAATTGCTCACTCAGCTTCAGAAGAAGAAAAGGCTTATCTAAAGAACTGGTTCAAGGAAAAAGACATGCAGTTCCTTTAGGGAATCTTGTTTTCCGATCCCACAACTAATAAACCATCTCTTCCTTCTGAGTTTGCAATTAAATATACTCACTTGGCTACAAATCTATTCACTCTATAACTTGTTTAGTTCTCCATTTGGGAAGAATACCTGCATTTGCCATTGAAGATGATGTTGTCATGTGGTCATGTTGGCTTGACTCTAAGATGCTATAAGAAAATCCTGTCCCAGTTGAGATATTTTGGCAGAAAGTTGGAAAACTACATCTTTTCAATGGACAATTCATCTGCTGCTATCCACACTGACCTTTCTGTTTCAGGAAAGGAAAACAATGACTAATTGCTTTCTGTATTGTGGGCATGTTTTTCTGGATCAATATACATTTTTTTCTTATTTATTTTATTTTTATTTATTTATTTTTGTCAATTGCTTACAAGATAATAGGTATAAGTAAAAACATAGTTATGAATACATGGATACATATAAGAAAAATAAAAGAAACAATAGGACAGGGATGGTAAGCAGGTTGGTGAGCTTATGCACACACCCTCCAGACCTCTTTGGAAAGGGGTGAGGTGAATAGTAGACAGTCTAAGGTTAAAGTTTTTGGGGTTTGGGGAAGAAACCACAGAGTCAGGTAGAGTATTCCAGACATTGACCACTCTGTTGCTGAAGTCATATTTCTTGCAATCAAGTTTGGCGCAATTAACCTTGAATCTATTGTTTGCTCTTGTATTGTTATGGTTGAAGCTGAAGTATTCATTGACAGGTAAGACATTGCAATGTATGATTTTATATACTATACTTAGATCGGACTGAAGGCAGAATAGTTCTAGGTTTTCTAGGTCTAGAATTTCGAGTCTGGTGGCATAAAGTATTCTGCAATGAGTAGAGGAGTGGAGAACTCTTCTTGTGAAATATTTCTGGACTTTCTCAACTATGTTAATATCAAATACATAATGTGGGTTCCAGACTGATGAGCTGTATTCAAGTATTGGTCTGGCATATTTTTTTATGCTTTAGTTAGTAGTGTAATATTACCAGAGAAAAAGCTATGTAAGATTAGGTTAACAACTCTTAACGCCTTTTTGGCTATGTAGTTACAGTGGGCTCTAGTACTTAGGTCATTAGAGATGAGTACTCCAAGATCATTGACAGAGTTTGGATCATCAACAAGGTTTTGACTATTCAGGTTGTATTTTATTTTCTGATATTTTTTTTGCCAATATGCAGGACAGAGCATTTATTTGTTGAGATTTGAAGTTGCCATTTGTTTGATCATTCTGATACATAGTCAAGGTCTTTTTGAAGGGTAGCAGTATTGTTTGTGGTGTTGAATAGCTTTACATCATCAGCGAAGAGAATGCAGTTGCTCTTGATATGATCACAGACGTCATTTATGGAGAGTAAAAAGAGTTGGTCCTAGAACACTACCTTGGGGGACACCACTGTTGACAGGCACAGAATTTGATAGGACGCTCCCAATTTTGACCATTTGTTGTCTATTTGACAGGAATGCTTCTATCCAGTTATGCAGTTGTCCAGAGATACCGTAAGATTTTAGTTTTAGGAGTAGTTTTTCGTGTACCACTGAATCAAAGGCTTTACTATGTAGATTGAGTCTATTATTGAGTCTAGATTGAGTCTATGTAGATTGAGTCTATTGCTTTGCTCTGATCAAGTTGTGTAGTCCATATGTTTTTGCAGTGTAAGAGCTGCAGATTACATGATAGTTTTTTTCCTGAAACCAAATTGTTTATTAGAGAGTAGGTTGCTTGTTTCTAAGTGGAGGATGATGGATTGGTTAATAATTGATTCCATGACTTTACAGGTGATGCAGCATAAAGAGATCAGTCTGTAATTTTCAACTAGGCTGGGGTCTCCCATTTTGAAGATGGGGATGGCCGTGGCTTATGACCATAGTTTTGGCAAGGAGCTGGGCCTGAAAGATTTTTCAAAGATTATGCTTAGAGATTCGCCTATGGCAGTGGGTAGCTTTTTTAAGTAGACACATATTCCATCCGGTCCAATAGATAGAGATGGTTTTAGATTGTGTAGTGCTTTTTCAACATTGTCTTCTGTAAAATTGATATGTATTAGATCATTGTAGTTTTCTGTGGTTCGGCTAGGAAATACTGGGCATGATCCATTGCTGTTTACAAATACTGAGCCAAAGAACGTGTTAAAGAGGTTGGCTTTAATGGTGTCATTGTTGCAGTCTTTACCATTATGTCCTTTCAGGGGTGGGATGGACCTTGAGTCTTTTAGTTTGTTGTTTACAAAATTGTAGAAAGCATGGGTGGAATTGGTGCGTAGAAGGTTTTCTTCTTGTTTAAAGTGATAATTGGTGCATTCATTTTTTATCTGGTGGCATTAATTTTTGTATCAGCTTTTGAAATTGGCAACGTGACCAGATTTGTTTTTCCGCCAAAGTGATTTCTTTTTGGATTGAAGCTTCCTTATTGTTTTGAATAATTTCTTTTTTTCTGGTTTTGGAAGTTATTAATGGTACATATAGTTTGATGACTCTTTTGACTTCAAGTAAAAATATGTTGTAATGGTCTTCTACAGTATTGCATCCAGAGAATAGAAATTGCCAATCAAGGGATGAGAGATCATTGTTTATAAGATTATAGTTGTCCTTTTTGAAGTTATAATTGGGGATTCCATCGTTGTGATTATTTTTGTATGGGCGTATGTTGAGACAAAAGTCAATTATGTTGTGGTCACTGTTGGAAAAGGGTTCTTTAATTTGTATTCCGTAAATTTAATTCAGAAGATGAAATCAAGGCAGTTGTTAAGTCTAGTGTTGTTGGTTACTAGTTGTTCTAGTCCCAAATTTGTTACTGCATTGTAGAAGGTGCATGTGTGGGTTCAGTTGTACATTCATTAAGGGTTCAGTTAATATGAGGTAGATTGAAGTCACCAAGAAAGATTAAAGCATGTGGGCAGGATGCTGCCCATGTTAGTAGTGTATTTAGCTTGTTTGCATGTTCAATGTCATAATCAGGGGCTCTGTAACATAGTAAGAACCTGTCAGCTGGTAATCCTGTCAGTAATGGAGGCAGAGGCAGATTTTCCCCCCCTTGTTTTCCTCCTCTAAAGCTAATGTGTATCTTATAGTTTGGAGCATCTTATAGTCTGAAAAAATATGGTATATTTCTAGATGACAACATTTAAAGACACTATTAAGGTTAATCTGACATATGATTAATTTGTTTCTTATAGACCTGGAATATTTATTAAACACATAAAAAATTACTAGCTTGATTGGCTAATATTCTCTACTTCCTAACCCCTAAACATAAATAATTATCACTGCTTATTTAAGAATCCATACTGATTTATGAACTATTCTTTAAAAACATGTTGTCAACTCATAAAATATTTCTATGGTCTTTTAGAGTTGCCAACAGAAAGGGAAGGGAGATCAATGCAGCAGCTTGGAAACTGAAACTGCATTCCATAAATGTTTTCAAAGATAGTAAAATTTCTGCCGTGTAAAATTCTAATTGTAGAGCATGATTGATGACTCTTGGCTATGGATGTGTCCCATTGGAGAATATGAATTACGATACACCCAGGGGGTGGGGGGAAACCAGGGTCAAGGGCAACAATGAATGATGTGTCTCAAAGTCAGCTACACCCAGGCATTGCTGGACCTTTTAACTCTCAATAAATCCTTTTGAAATTTTGGAAGTTTGGCTCGAGTCTCATGATTTAAATGGGGTTAAGTGCCGGAATCCTGACACATGTGCCAAGAGAGCCACACATTGCTTACTGTTATGTCCTGAGGACTCAAGGAGTTCTCACTCAGGTCCACTCACTTTGTGTGGGCGTTATTCCCCCATTCCCATTGGTTGGTTCTCCCCAGCAGCCAGCTATAAAAGCAGGCTGCGGGGTCCAACTGGCTGCTGATTGCTGCGAGCCAGTTCCAGGCTTGGCAAGCACGGTCAGCCCTTTATTTGTAAAATAAAGTACTGTTGCACTCATGCTCTGGTTCAGCCTCTCATTGCTCAAACTTAACACTGGCGACGAGGTGGGATGGCTACCAGAAGCACCTTGCAACCGCTGAGTCACTAGCCACCGATCTACAGCCCAGAGAGAGCGATCGGGCTGCGACAGGAAACGCTGATCCGCAGCCAGAGAGAGCGGTCAGCTAGCGAAACGAGCGATCAAAAAGAGCAAACGCAGATCCGCAGCCAGAGAAAGCGGTCTGAGTCAAATAGTTAGAAGCATCTGTAGCCGCTTGTTAGCCCCGCCACGGGAAAGTGAAGCGCATGCAGCCGCAGCCGCTTCTGCATTTGGCGCGAAATTCAAACGGGTGTCATTTGAATTTCGAGCCAGTAGGAATCACAGCACAGCGCTGTAGAGAGTCACTAACGCCCACTTTTTTGGCGCGAATCAAGACACCTCCAACGGCTAGCAGCCAACGTGGTAACCCAGAGAGAGAGAAAGAGAGGGTAGCAAAAAACCTCTCCAGAGCTGATATCACTAGTAACTCACGAGCGTTCGTAGTCCCAGAGAGATTTTTTCCGCAGGTAGCCCAGCCGCTCCAGCACCATGAGTTCCAATCCAGTATTCCCGGCGTTTAAACCAGACGAAGAGAAGTGGGAATCGATAAGAACTGCTTTCAATCATTACATCGATGCGGTCGGCCTGTCGGATGCGGAGAGCATCGAAAAATCCTATTTCCTAATCTACTGCGGAGCCACCGCTTACGATACCGCTGCAGCACTCGTGGCGCCGAGAGAATTGAAAACGCCCGCGTGGTCCGAGTTGCTTGAGATCCTCACAAACCACTACGCTCCCAGGCCTTCACAAATCGCCAGGAGGTTCACGTCCGAATGAGGAAGCAATCAAGTAAGGAGACCATCAACCAATATATGGCCGCCTCAGAACAGCAGCCCTGCACTGCGGGTTTGGAACATACCTGGAGGACATGCTCCTCGATCAATTAGTTTGTGGGGTCAAGGATCTCAACCTACAGAGGCGACTGCTAGCTAAAAAGACCTCAACCTCGCAAGCGGTAGAGGAGGCCCTAGCAGCCGAGGTAGCAACGAACTCAGCCACCGAAATTCAGGGCCCAAGCGCCAAGCTAGCAGCGTTCCCAGTCCATTCCGAAGAGGTGGAAGCGGAGGAAGGCCACAACGATGAGAACGATGTCCATCGCCTCACCAATGACAGATGGTCGCAGGTAGGGGCCAAACAAGAATACACCGTCCACCCAAGCACATCACCCTGTGCCTAGCCTGTGGGGATCACATCAAAGGGCCACCTGCAAGTTTAAAGGAGCCATTTGCAACAACTGCCATAAGAGGGGGCACATTGCAGAGTCTGCCAAGCTCCCCAAAGCGCTGCACAAAGACCCCGTCCTCGCACTCGGGACCACAGAGGCAAGTATTAAACTGTCGCACGCACCGCCTTGCCAGGCGACTTGCCACACTGTTAGTAAAATTTCTCTCCGTTTCCCTAGAAGGTAAACCGTGCCACATGGAGGTTGACACAGGGTCAGCGCTCTCAATAATCTCGTGAACACCCCAAGAGACTCCACCCCAGCCTATCTACTACCCGGCTTCAGAGATGCCAGTTCGGTCTGAAGGACTACCAGGGGAAGGCCATTCCCGTGATCGGCAGAGGCAAGTTCTTTGTCAGTTTTAGAGCTTTTAAAGGCCACCTACCTCTAGTGGTAGTTAACGGCAATCTACCCACCTTATTGGGGCTCGATTGGTTTCCCCACCTCGGCCTAGGGTTAACAGGAGTCCATGCTGTCTCAACCTCAGACACTGACTCTTATTCGCTGACTACGCAGATGTGTTCAGCGAGGAGCTGGGGTGTTATAATGGAACCCCCATCTCGCTCACCGTTGACCCCCAGGCAGTCCCAATCAGATTAAAACCACGAGAGTTCCATTTGCTATTCGACCAAAACTAGACGCTGAATTGGATAAACTACTAAAACAAGGGGTCATTGAGCCAACAGATTTCGCCAAGTGGGAGACACCCATTGTCACACCCTCAAAAAAGATGGTAGCCTGAGAATTTGCTCGACTACAAGACAACAATCAATAAATATTTACAAGTTAGCGCTACCCTTGCCCGTCATTCAGCACTTATTGCACACATTCGAACCGGCAGTATTTTTGCTAAATTGACATGTCTCAAGCATATCAACAGTTCCCTGTTGATAACCAAACAGCGGAACTTCAGACCATCGCCACCACAGGGGTGCCTTCCGATGCAAGCTCCAATTTGGCGTAAGTGTTGCCCTCGGTATTTTTCAGTCCCTCATGGAGCGGATTTTACAGGGCCTCCTGGTGTAGTACCCTACTTCGACGACATCTTGGTCTCGGCCAGGGACAGACCCCAACTCTTCCAGAGAGTGCGAGCAGTGTTAGAGAGGTTCAGACAGCATGGCCTCAAGTTAAAAAAAAGAAAATGCGCCATTGCCACTAGACAGGTGGACTTTCTGGGTTATAAAATTGACGCCTGGCATTCACCCCTGGAGTCCAAGGTCAGGGCGATCCACGAAGCTCCCACACCGACCTCCAAAACGGAGCTACAAGCTTTCTGGGGCTCCTAAACTTTATGCATCCTTTTGCCCCATAAAGCCTCAGTAGCCGAACCCCTACACAGATTACTAGACAAAAAGTCACCGTGGCACTGGGGGCACAAAGAAGACCAGGCGTTTAACGCCGTCAAATCACTACTTACGTCAGAGGCAGTGCTCATCCACCGACCCCAACCTTCCTTTAGTACTGGCAGCAGACGCATCCCCTTTGGAATTGGGGCGGTCCTTAGTCACCGACTCGCCAATGGCGCCGAGGCCCCCATTGCCTTTTTCTCCAGGACGCCTCGGCCACGGAGCGAAATTACAGCCAAATAGACAAGGAAGCCCTAGCAGTTGTTGCAGCCGTGAAAAGTTTCACGAATTCCTTTTGGCCACTTCTTCGAACTGGTCACCGACCATAAGCCCTCCTGGGCCTACTGGCCGGCGACAAACAGACACCTCAAGTCCTCTCCCTCGGATGACAAGGTGGACACTTTTCCTAGCGGCCTACTCATACAAACTTATCCACCGCCCGGCAAAACTCTATCCCACGCTGACGCGCTCAGTCGCTGCCCCTTACCCGCTCCGGCTGAAGACCCAGCTCCTGTCAATGCCATTTTTGAAATCACCCAGTTGGACCTGCCCATCACCGCCCTTGACATCGCCGCCAAAACCAGGCAGACCAAACGCCGCCCAGGTGCTCGACTGGGTGAGGAGGGGTGGCCGGGAGGCAATGTTGATAACAAATTCGCACCCTTTAAGACTCGCATGCAGGAGCTGTCCAGTTTGCAGGGTTGTCTACTGTGGGGCACTCGAGTGGTCATTCCGACCTCGCTGCGCACTCTGAGTCCTGGAAGCGTTGCACGAGGGACACCCCGGCATTGTGAGAATGAAGGCGTTGGCACGCAGCTACGTGTGGTGGCCGGGTCTAGACGAGGACATTGTCAATTGGGTAAGTTCCTGCAGCATTTGCCAGGAATCCCGCCCTGCTCCCCCATCGCCACCCCTACCAGATGGGAGAGCGCCAGCACCCCTTGGTCTAGAATCCATATCGATCTGGCCGGCCCGTGCATGGAAAGATGTTCCTAGTGGTCGTGGACGCTTATTCCAAATGGATAGACGTGGCGCAGCTATCCACGACCACCACACTAGCAATCACCAACGTGTTAACGCGCCTGTTCGCTACATATGGACTACCCGACTCCTTGGTCTCCGATAATGGCCCACAGTTCGCATCAGTAGAATTCAGCCGCTTTGCAGCCAACCTAGGCATTCCCCACATTTTCACAGCCCCATTTCACCCTGCGAGTAATGGGTTGGCTGAAAGGGCCGCCAGGACCACCAAAGAGGCCCTCGCTAGGTTTGGCAGAGATGACTGGCACCACAAACTCTCACGGTTCCTGATGAGCCAGCACTCAACCCCCTGTGCAGTCACCAATAAGTCCCCAGCGGAACTTCTGATGGGCCGCGCCTGAGGACTGTATTAGATAGACTGCACCACAATACTGCCTGACTCTCCCTCGCTCCACTTCGGGGTTAGACATTTTATGTTACAGGAGCCGATATTCGCAAGGAATTTCGCTGGGGACCCACTTTGGATTCCGGCGAGGTCATCGCCGTCACCGGGCCGAGATCGTATAGAGTCAGGCTGGAGGATGGTCGCGCCTGGAGGAGACACATAGACCAACTCAGAAGGCGCTCAGCAACCTCGCAAACAAGAATCCAGAGTCTCCAGTCAAGGGGAACCGCCTCATCCGCCACCCAGCCACACCGCACCCAGTGACCAGTCTGCGCCAGCGGTCGCCCGGTCAGCCCAAACTCGGACAACAGCGCCCAGAGAGTTGACCAACCGGATCCAACCCACGAGAGCTTGACCCCAGAAACCAACCCGGTGGTTTCCGAGGATGCCCAGTCCAGAGAGTGTTGGCGACACTATGCCAGCTCAACCGTCACAGACTGATACCGAACAGTCAGACAATGTTCCCGAAGTTGCGCCGCTCCTGGGCGCCAACACAAACCCCCATCTACCTCAAGGACTATGCGTGTTCGCATCTGGGGGAAGGGGTGTTATGTCCTGAGGACTCAAGGAGTTCTCACCAGGTCCACTCACTTTGTGTGGGCGTTATTCCCCCATTCCCATTGGTTGGTTCTCCCCAGCAGCCAGCTATAAAAGCAGCTGCGGGGTCCAACTGGCTGCTGATTGCTGCGAGCCAGTTCCAGGCTTGGCAAGCACGGTCAGCCCTTTATTTGTAAAATAAAGTACTGTTGCACTCATGCTCTGGTTCAGCCTCTCATTGCTCAAACTTAACACTTACTGCAATATATAATATAGGATAGGGGTATCAAACTCAAGGCCCAAGGTCTGAGTGTGGGTTGTTTAGATCTGGCCTGTGGGGCTGCCCTGGAAACAGCGAAGGACCAGCCCATGGTTCCTCTGCCAGTGAAAATGGAGCTTGGGAGCCTGTTTTCGCTAGCATTGTGCTCGGGCCCCAACAGGCATCCCCAACACAAGTGATGTCATACTGGCCACACCCACCCTGGCCATGCTCATCCCAGCTCCCCACCCCCAAGTTCAAACACAACCCTGATACGGCCCTCAGTGACATCGAGTTTGACACTCCTGATATAGGACATAGAAAGCAATAATGCTTTTATGTAGATTTAAAAAAAAATAGGTTTAAGAAAACCTTCTTCCTTTACCAATAAATTATATATTCCCCATGTATGTATTTTTTGTTTTGTTTTGACCAATATAAAGCTATATATACTACACATCCCATCATCCATGATCTTTGTTCCTAATGGTAAGGAAGGTTCATTTGACCATAATAATTCTCCAGCATGGAAATTGGCAACTTGGAGTAGAACAGGTTTCTAGTTTATTTTAATCAAATTGCAGAATTCTAAGCATGTCTTTCTGTGAAATACATACTGTATAACTAAATTTCCTTTTTTCTATTAATGCAGCAATTTATTGAACTAAAATTTAGCAGATGTCCACTTGATACTCATTTTTGTTACTGACTATAAGATTTGATCAGGACCCAGGTCACATCAGAAAATGAACCATTGGACCACTGCTGTTGGATTTAAGATTTTCTTCTACTACTCGGGATTTCTCTTTAAGAATTTTTGAGTGTGTAAAATTGCTATTCTGCTGAATCAGCATTGCAATACTCCAAATATGCAGCAATCAAAGATAGTAAAACAATGATAGACTAAATGAAACCAGTCTGAAATAGTGTGAAGTATCCAGGACTAGAAAATATGCTGTGTCAATCTTTTACACAATTCCTCTGGATAAACAGAGGTAAATATTATGAAGTATTTTTTAAAAAACCCAGTAACCATGGGTGGTGGAGATTTTTCCCCCCTCAATAACTTTAACTCTCAGCATTTCCTGATGATAAAACAACAGGGGCTGATGTTATTCCCAGTGGGTGAGTGTTGTGATGTTAAAATGTGGGAGGCAGGAAAGAGGAAATTCAATGAGAACCATATGTTGTCTAGTTTTGCGTCTCTTATGTTTATGAACATTGTGGTACATAAAGATTCATTTACTAATTTCAGTTATTGATATGTTTTGCTATTCTGAAAATATAGTCAGTTCTGTTTTTCATTTGAGCTTTCAAATAAAATTGCACTGTCAGTTTATGTTATTTCATGCCACATAAACTGAAAAAACTTTGTTTTTCAATTCATATGCACAATCCCTTCAGGTCAATCTTCGGCTGGAGGGATATGTTCAAGGAGATATTTCAAAGGTTCAGCTCTTTCAGTTACATACTCCATAGACATGTTTCTAATGAAATTAAATTTATTATAAGCAATAATTAAAAGTCCCAAAAGTGCTTTTTCAAGAGGCAACTGGACTTTCTTGGGTTTTTTTTTCTTAGAAGACGTTTTGCTTCATATCCAAGAAGCTTCTTCAGTTCTGACTGGATGGTGGGGAATGGAAGGATTTATATACCTTGCAGACAGTTGGTCATTTGTATTCTTTTAGAGGGTCGTTGAGGCCACAGAGGTTTATCTGTGTCCTCTGGGTCACCTGGGTAGTGCAAATGGGTATGGAGCCTTCTTGGCTATAGGAAGTTTTCTGCCCTGTGTCCCTTCACTATTGAAGACAGGCGCAGGCTGTTGGGGATGAGTCTGTGTTGTCTGCATCTCAAATTGAAGTGCAAATGGTTCCTGTAATCTACAGTTGTTTTGAAAACCCACACGATTCAAAGAGTGTCCATCCCAAAGTGCATATCTAAAAGTATATGGAGATTGCTCATCTTCACCTGAATCTTCAATAAATCACTAGAGATCTGCTATATTCCTTCTTACTTCAAATACTCTACTATCATCCCAGTGCCAAAGAAGCCCTTCATTAGGGTACTGAATGACTACAGACCAGTTGCTCTAACATCTGTAGTTATGAAAACCTTTGAAAGGCTAGTGCTGTCCCACCTAAAAAACATCACGGATCCATTGTTAGATCCCATGCAGTTTGCATACTGAGCAAATAGATGAAGCTGTTAATATGGCTCTGCACTACATCCTACAACACTTTGAATCTCCAAATACCTATGCAAGAGTCCTCTTTGTAGACTTCAGTTCAGCATTCAGTACCATCATTCCAGACATTCTTCTAACAAAACTAAACCAGCTAGCAGTACCTGAACACACTTGTAAGTGGATCATAAGCTTCCTAACAGACAGGAATCAGCAGGTGAAGCTAGGCAGAATCACATCTGATACCTGTACAATTAGTACAGGACCCCCCACAAGACTGTGTGCTTTCTCCACTTCTCTTCTCCCTATATACCAATGACTGAATCTCAAATGATCCATCTGTTAAAATACTGAAGTTTGCAGATGATACAACAGTGATTGGTCTCATTCAAGACAATGACGAATCCGCATATAGAAAGGAGGTTGTACAACTTGCCTCGTGGTATTACCGGAACAATCTGGAACTGAACCAAAGGTGGTATTCAACCAGTTTGTGCCGGCTCAGGTGACGCGGTAGTCGTTATTTGGCATGGGTCGCTGAACTGGTAGTGACCCCTGGCTGGCAATGTCCCTGAACCGGGTCACCCAGTTGCCCGCTTTTCCCAGTCACTCTCCTAGCTTTCTGTACCATGTGGTGGCCATGGCGCAGCTCAGGTGGATGTCTCAGGGCTGCTGCATATGTGCACTGCATGTGCAGCCACTACACATGCAGTGCACATGTGCAACAGCCCTGGGACATCCGCCTGTCTGCCTGCCCTCCTGGAGCAAGTTTTCTTCCTTCTCCTGGTGGCAGATGTGACTCTTCCAGCTCAGCCTGGCCCGGCCAGCCAGCAAGTGGGTGGGCAGATATCCTGGGACTTCTCGCCCCCCGTTGTCAGGGCCAGCTGAACCAGGAGCCACCATTCCCAGGTTTCTCCTTGCCCATGCTTGTTCAACACCTCTTCACCTTGCCTGAAGTGGCTGGTCCTGCCCCTCATCCTCCCCTCCCTTGCCTGGCCTGAGAAGGTAAGGGCAACAGCAGGGGATAGCAAAGCGGCCGGATCCCGATCTTCCCCTTTCTCACAGACACTGTCTGTGTCTCTGTGTGTGTGCTGGTCATGAGTGGAGGAGGAGAAGGGTCACCTGAAGGGACTGGCTGAACAAGGATTGTCAGCCGCACTGGAAGCATCCCTTCAGGCGACCTTTCTCATCCTTCTCCTCCTTGCGTGTGCACACCACCCTCCTGGACCCACCACAGTCACTGGTTGCGAATGGAGGAGAACGGTCGCCCGAAGGGACTGGCTGAGCAAGGATCACCAACTGCGCTGGAAGTGTCTCTTGAAAGTAGCAAAGTGCGCTTGGCCCAGCTGTGGCTTTGAGAGAGAGACACAGACAGACAGACACTGGCACAGAGAGAGGGGGAGAGAGAGAGAGAGAGTAGGGAAGAGAGAGGGGAAGATAGGCAGAGGGGCAGAGAGAGAGAGAGAGATACAGGGGGGAAGAGAGACCCATGAGAGAGACACACAGAGTGGGGGGGGAGAGGGGGGCAAAGAGAGAGAAAAAGAGAGGGAAAGAGAAAAAGAGGGAATGAGAGAGGAAGGGAGAGAGACAAGAAAGAAAAGAAAGAGAAAAGAGAAAGAAAGAAAAAAGAGAAAGGAAGCAAAAGGAAGAAAAGGGATAGACAAAGAAAGGGAGAAATGGAAGGAAGGGACAAAGAAAAAAAGAAAGAAAGAGATGGAGGAGAATGAATGAGATATATGGATGGGTAGATAAATACATGGAAGGAGTGAGGGAGGGAGAAAGAAAAAAAAGAAGAGAAAAGAAGGACACAAACCCTGGCTTCAGAAGACTATTTGAAGCAGCACAGCAATCTAGGGCTGGCCTGCAAGGGATCTGGGAGGTCATCTAGTCCAACCCCCTCCTCCAGCAGGAGATCCTTACAGAATCATAGAATAGCACGGTTAGAAGTAAGTGTGTGTGTGTGTGTATGGCTGTCAAAACTCCAAAACAGGTCAAGTAGCTCTGGGAAGATCAGTCATAAATTAGAACACTTGCTAAGCAATCGGCCATTAAGCGAGGACCACTTGTATTTGGTTTGCCAGTCACATGGTCACTTGGCCATGCCCACCCAGTCACATGCCCATCTGGTTATGTGACCAAACCCATGCCCATCTGGTTATGTGACCAAGCCATGCCCACACAGTCGCATGACCACCAAGCCACACCCACAAATTAATCCACACCCACAGAACTGGTAGTAAAAAAAATTGAATCTCCATAGATTTTAATAATTAAAAATGTTAGGTTCATGTCCTATTTTTCCTCAGGAGCTCAGTTTGAGTTACAAGGGGTTCTTCCTTTTATCTTCACCATAAGCTTGTTGAGATAGTTGAACTGAGCTATTCATTGTATTCAACAGGTTGTAAAGATACGTTTTCTAGATAACCTGATGGGTTCATGGATGGCCCCTAAAAACTTAAACATTATTCTAAAGCTCTGATCTACTAAATCTCTGCCTATAAATTACTAGCACAACAGTTAGGACGGTGACACTGGCATTCTAACATTGGAAAAAATGGATTTTCATCATGTAATAATATTAAATGATAATAATTCTTTTAAAACAAGGAAATTTTGGGGTACAGTGGACCTTTTGTAAAACGGCAGCTGAGTGTTTCATGATGAAGTTTTATAAACTTGGCATACATTTGTGGTTTACTGTTCTGATTCTGTGCCTGCTCTCTTTTTTCTGGTGTCCACATACTCTTCTTTCGTTGTAATGCTTTAGAAAAAATGAGAAAAGTGTGGAGTGGAGTGTGGAGTGAAAAGTATATAAAACAATACAACAATACAACTCTATGACAATAGTCAGAGGCAAACATCACCGGGTTTTGGAACAATCTTTTTTTTTTTGCTTACACAGTTATTAGTGGAAGATAGGGCAGCAGTATGATTTACACAGATGGATTAAATCAAGAGTCTTCAAACTTGGCAAGTTTAAGACTTGTGAACTTCAACTCCCAGAATTCCTCAGCTAACATGATTGGAGGAGGAATTCTGGGAATTGAAGTCCACAAGTGTTAAAGCTGTCAAGTTTGAAGACCCCTGGATTAAACCCAATCAAAATGTAGAAGGGGCACTACTATAAGAACTGTAAGTTAGTTTATTTTAAAAGATACTATCATAGACCAAAAAACAATATAGAGCAATATCAAGATACAACAAAGGAAACAGATGACCAACAACACCATCAGCAACAGAAAAATGGTGTAACTATGTTTTAAATAATAATTATTTAAAAAGGAAGCCATGCTTATGTTTTAAGTTATGACTAAGAATTGCCACTGGGCAAAAGAGAATGTGGGAAGAAGAAAAGGCTTCAGCAACAAACACAGATCCTTGTCTTTCTTCCAATCTAATATTTCCTTCTGTTTCTAAGTGCACCTCATGTACACTTTCCAGAAGATCTGTGCATGCCAGTTTTTCAAAGTGTCATATATTGGCAGATTTATGTCACTATTTTGACCATTTTAGAGAGTTTGTATGCTGAGCATTATTTAGTTGAATAATGTTAACTCCCTTAAAACTTAAAGCAATTTTCGCTAGCTGAGGAGGGGAAAAAACCAGCACAAGTGTACGTCTGCTGACAATTAAAGTAGCCTTCTCAATGACATTAATACTGGATTTCTAAACTGCTACTTCTTGCCCAACTGAGCACAGTGAACATACAATCCAGGATGTTACTTGTAATTCACATGTAGCAAAACTGATCACACTAAAATGCGTAATACTATTTTATAGAGAATAGAAGAATGTCCACAAAATGAACAGTATAATGCCGATCGTGTCTTCTTAATACCATACAACTGTTTTGGCATGTTGAGCACCACTAGGTATTCTAAGTGGATATTTCTTAGGAAAATACCTATCAACAAGGGCTGTAAGTTCTGCCTACAAAACTCTCAATGGCCACTAGATGGTAGCTAGAAATACAGAAAGATTCTTAACGTCACACTTCAGACAAAAAATCAATTTGTCTGAATTTTTGCACTCCACTTTTACATCACTGATGATTTTAATGGAAGGAAGTCATTGAATTGTCCTTGCTGAGATTTCATTGAAGGGAAATCAACAGAGAATCAAGTCTGCCTTTCCTTCCTAACACCTTATTTTTCTCATGAGTTCAATGTAATCTACTCTGTTTACAGCAGTTGGGGGATGTTAGAGACTGAATACGACTTTTTAACATGCAAAGCATAAACTATGTGACAGAACTTTGGTCTCTTCCATTTATTTGCTGATTATTAGCAGTTAGGTCTGTTTTGTATCCTGCAGTTGGAGTCACCACTGTGCTAAAACAAAGTAATCTGTTTAGTTTTGTCTAGTTTATTATGTGGTTCCCACCATTGTGTTAGGAATTGGCATGATCATAACTTGTCCAATTGTGACTTAATGAAATCATGGTTTAGCATAGTAATGTAAACCCAGCCCAAATCTGATAGTTGAAAAACAGTCCAGCACATGGCTTTATATGGATGATTCAGTCTATACATGAGAAATATGAACAGAAGTGCAGAGAGAGAGATTTTGGTGCAATATTGTATGCTTCCTCAAAATGGATGTCGACTTGGCAGATTTCGAACAAAAAAGCCTGTAGCTGTTCCTCTTTCTGTATTATTATTATTTATTTATTTGTGGGTCTGTTTTTCTTCACTTCTGTCTGGTAAACATTCCATTCCTTCTATGGAAGTCTCTCCCCTACCTTGTGCTTGCCTACACAGATTGCTGCCACATTGGCGTATGTATGGTGACTGTGGATAGCTCCAGAACTCCCATGTCTATCCAAGAACTCCCATGTCTAACTATTTTCACTTTTATAGGACACAGAAATGGTGGTGAGATTTAATCAATGTCTGGAGTAAAAGGAAAAAGGAAGTAAAACTCGCAAAACTTGTCTGGTATAACAAATGCCATTTTTTTAAATTAAAAAAGAAAGAAAGATGCTTTATAGTAAATCACATTATTTGTTCATCTAACCACACCAAGACAAACCGGTTTTGTTTATTTATTTATTTATATCACACCTTTATTGGTTTATAAACAACTCAATGTGGTGAACATGCCTAATATTCTTTTCTGCTCCAATTTTCTCCACAACAGCCATCCTGCGAGATGGGTTGAGCTGAAAAGTGTGACTGCCCCCAAATCCCCCGGCTGGCTTTCATGCCTACTGAGAGACTAGAATTCACAGTCTCCTAGTTTCTAGCCTAGTGCCCTCACCACTAGATGAAACTGGTTCTCACTAAACCAAACTGTTGTGTTGAAGATGCATATGCACACAGACCCTCACAGCTGTAGCCACACACATGGCATCGTCAGATTTAATTTATCACAATGTTAATTTCTGCTACAACTGATTGGAAGAATTGAGATATTTAAACAAAATTCCTTCCAATCACTTTCCATTTGATCTTGGAGGTGCTGATAATTGAATCTGCAATACACTTTGCTACTACTAAGTTGTGATACTTTGCACTGTTTCCATAGATCTCAAAGCAAGTCATACAAATTAGATGTTAATCAAAGCTTCACAACAAAGTACCTGCTCTTGTTTTAATTGACATTAATTCAAGACAGGCCAAGAACATTGCACTGCCAACTACAGACTGATGACAGACTGAATTTTCTAACAATAACTTTTAAAAAGTTGTTAATTTAAAGATTTTTGTTCTGATGTCATGTCTTCAATAATATTACTTTTTCATAATTAGGTGGTAGATTACCATAAGAAGGTTAAGTGTCTCTTAAAGGTAATATATAACCTGAAGGGATGAGAACAAGGAATTCTAGTAGCAGTCAGACAAAATTTGCATTCCATGTAAACAATTCCTGACACTTATGGGGAATATTCCAATGTTGGAATTTAGCAAGAAATTTTGGAGTATTTGTCCTAGAATTTTCCATGCTTCCTTGAGGTCCCTTGAAAATATAGCTGTCCTAACTTCAGTTGCTGAATGTGGTTGACACAAAGCTCTGTAGGTATGTGGCAGAAGAAACTACATAATAAATTCAGTAGGATTATCAGTTAATTATTTATGTATTCATTTATTGCATCAAATTATATATAGTTCCTTCTCTTGCCAGCTGCAACTCCAGGTTCCAAACATAACAGTAAAAATATAGAATAGGATAGGATAGGATAGGATAGGATAGGATAGGATAGGATAGGATAGGATAATAGAATAGAATAGAATAGAATAGAATAGAATAGAATAGAAAGAGAATAACTCCTCTTCCAACAATAAAATTAATAATAACACAATGGCAGTCAAAGAAAATCTAGCCAAATTCATACATCAGCAGCCATGCTAAAATTTCACATTGATAGGCTTCCCCAACCTTTGGATGCCATATTCAAAGAAACACTCAGATGTTCAAGATTTAAAAGCTGCAGTGGTGCAGTGGTTAGAATGCAGTATTGCAGGCTACTTCTGTTGACTGTCGGCTGCCTGCAATTTGGCAGTTCAAATCTTACCAGGCTCAAGGTTGACTCAGCCTTCCATCCTTCTGAGATCGGTAAAATGAGGACCCAGATTGTTGGAGGCAGGGTGCTGGTTCTGTAAATTGATTAGAAAGGGCTGTAATGCACTGTGAAGCGGTATATAATTCTCAGTGCTATTGCTATTTGCAAATGTCAGCAGATACCTTCTTATCCTGAATTACAGATTATGACATCATAGTCATGTCAGATTGTGAGTATAAAGAACAGCCTGTTGTTGCATGAATTCCTAGTAAATAGAAGGGTCTTCCTTCTGGGCTATGTCTCTGTGTATGAATCTTTGTGCATGTGCTTCCAAAAAGAGAAACCCTATCAGAATTACAATCAAAAGACATTTTGCAAATGCATATTTCCCTCCTTAACAAATGTGTTGTGTTGACCAAAAGAAAGAAAGAGAGAGAGAGAGAAACCCAAATAGTAGAAGACAGACATGGCTATGGATGAATGATGTTTTTATTGGAACTTCCAATAAAAAGTTGTTATGATGTCACATAACCAGACAGTTAAAAAAATTATCTGGAATTGCTCTAGATAGAATCTCTGTAATGGTTATGTTGTTCTACGTTCCAGGCATGGAAACAATTTTGAATTGTGGCACCCTTCAAGGTATTTGCAGAGATGTTAACAATTTGAAAGGGCATAAAATCCTTATTGACGCAAAAGGGATTTCAGCAGAGCATGATGTACTTCAGAGCATGTGTGTCCTGCAGTGGAAGCTTGAAATATATAAAGGAAGGAGGGGAACCTGGTGGTTGTAGGTGTCATTTATCACTTGAGAACTCATAATTCAAGCTTTCTTTTGTATCCTTTTCTTTTTGTAAAATATTTACAATCTTTCTAGAGTTATGTTTAGAATAATTTTGTCTGTCAGAGAGAGAGAGGGAAAGGGGAGAGAGAAGGAGGGAAAGGTAAAGGGAGAGAGAGAGAGAGAGAGAGAAAGAAAGAGAGACTGCTTTTACATTGTCAGAATCAATCTGATCTTTTGAAGAGCAACATGGCTGCCATTGGACTTCTTATAGCCCTGATCTTATTAGTGGTGTGATAAGTATCTCTGTTACTTGCATGGAGACACTTAAGGGGAAGTAGAAGTAGAATCAAAAGGAACAACCAGATTGTGCAAGCAATGAAAACAAAGCTCCAAATCTCTGTTGCTCAAAACTGTATGAGCAGAACTTTTGAAGATGATCCTTTTCTTTTAAACTTTCAAAAATTATCTTCTACTTTGCCTCAGGAGAGAGTCTACTTGGCCTATTGCCCATACAGGCCACTCACTGTATACAGACATGGCTTCTTCCCATTTGCAGCCCGTTGCTTATGCTCCTTGCGCCTGTATTTTCCAACTTGGATTCAAAGCTGTTGTTTGCAATCCAAGTCACCTGAAGGCCTTCAGACCAGATGATTTTCAGCACTTCCCTCCATTTTTAGTATCAGGTGTAGATTAAATGGGCTGAACTTTCTGGCACATATTCTCCCTTCCAGGACTGGCTAATGCCTTGGGCGGCCATTTTGTTCTGATTAGTGCTGCTGCCGTCAGCTGTTCTGATGAGTGGTGACTATTTTCCTAAAAATTAGTTTATTAAGGCCAGTAGTGGAATTCAATTTTTTTTTACTACTGGTTCTGTGGGCGTGGCTTGGTGGGCATGTCAGGGGAAGGATACTGTAAAATCTCCAGTCAGAGGTGGTATTTGCTGGTTCTCCGAACTATTCAAAATTTTCACTACTGGTTATCCAGAACTGGTCAGAACCTGCTAAATAGCACTTCTGATTAAGTTGGTGAACCAACCTTAATCCTAGCAGTTCGTACTCTGTTCAATCCCTACATCTCCTATGGGCACTCTTTCAAATTGAAGAAAGCATCTTTTCTTTGCTTTCTACCTACTACCACAATATTTTAACTTTCCCTTCCCTTTATTTAACACTTTTAAGTTCCAATATAGAATTCTTTCTTTAAAGTTTGAACTATTAGTTCTTCCTTGCTACAAAATTCCCAAGGGCTACCAAGGGAATGTAGGAAAGAAGGGGAAAAAACTGTTCCCTCTTTCTTTGATTATTGTAGCATAAGAATACCATAAACAAAAAAACAAACAAAAGATCAATGTTAGTGTCAAAGGAGATAATGACACCAAAGGGGGAGCAAAGAGTGGAGACATCCACCCAGATGTATGAACATCTGGGAAAGCAAGGCATGGGACAAATGAGAAGGCAACAATCTCTAAAAAGGAAAAAGCTGATATTGACATTGCAATCTGCACAGGAGATAGCACAGGAAACAGCCTGCTCTGCATGGTGGAAAGCATAAAGTAGCAGGGGAATGACCATCAGATTGGGTGGTGGCCATAATCTAGACCAAGAACCAGGTCTAGATGTTCATTGGCCACCCTCTAGGATCTGGACTGCCATAGCATTGTCCCTTGAAGAGATTTTTTTCTTGACAAAAATGTGTGTGATTCAAGCTGCCATTGCTGGAGCCCTTATGAACTCTCTCAACTAAATATGAACTCCTTTGCCCCATTTCTTGCTTCATGTTTTTTTTTCTTTTCAGCTTTTTTTTCCTGCTGTCTGAGAGAGCAAGCACCCCATATGTAGTTAAGGAGATTCTATTCAGCAAAATGACCCTATGGAAAACAAAGAACTACATATTTCATTGCAGTGAATCAGTTCAATAATGGAATGGAATATACTTTTTAAGCCATTGCTATAAAGAAGTTACCTGTTTCTTTTTGCCAGAGTTTTCAGTGGATTCATTGTTCCTATAATTAATTACTTGGCAGAAATAGCACTGAGTCAGTGCTGAAATAGCACTGAATCTGTGGAAACAACTATTTGAGGTATATAAATCTGCCTTATCTATCTTATCAATCCCTAATAGCTGTAGTTCAGGTACATACACTAAGTGATTCCAGCCATTTAAAACTATTGTGTTTTGTGAACCCAATGAACTTTGGCTTATGACAATCTTAATTCAGCAAAATATGGTCAGCTGCAACATGAAAGCCAGTTTGAATTATATCTTAAAATATACTTTTAGAACAGTCTTTGAGGGAGGGGAGTTGGGACATGACAGTATTTTTAGTATTGTTTATATTTGTAGTATCACTAAAGTATGGAAAATGGCTTTTTTAGGAGTATTTTTCCACAAGAAATGACAGCAGTGACAATAAACTTAGAGTGGCCTGTTTGGTGTTGGATACAACTTGGGCTCAGAGCTAGGTTGCATTTCTGAATAACCAACAGATGGCAGCAAAGAGTACAGAATGCTATTTGCTGCCCTCTAGTAATTCTCCAGATTCCTGCAGCTCAGAATTGATAGTTCTACAAACACTGAGCAAATTTACTTTTTAATCAGGACCCAAAATGTATAAGTATTTTCACAGATCTGGCACTGGTAGGATGAAGGCATCCTTCCTGTTGGTCTGTAACATCTCATTGGGTTTCATCTGATCAAGGTAGGAGGATTTGATAAATCTGTGACAAAGAATAACTCCAGTTTGTTGAGGATTTTTTTGACTGAAAACCTGGCTTCAAACCAGTTCCTGACTCTCTTAGCCAGCTGGAAGGAAATAAGGGATAAATGGAATATGTGAGAGAACCCTCCATCCTGTCCTGCAGTGGAGTCAAAAATTCTACATTGTTATCTACTGAGTTAATCCTTTATTCAGTCTTTCCATTACTGTGCTGCAGTTGCACAGATGCTGGGCAGTTATGACAAACTAACCCTTTGCAAACTAACAAATGTCTTCCAGCACAAGCTTTGTTGAATTACTATTTTCTTCTTCAGAGACTTCTGAATATGGACTGTGATTCACAGAAGCTTATACATGTTCCACATTTAATACATGCCAATGGTTAGTAAGCTGTCGCAGATAAATTGCTTCTTGTTTTGCTTCAAGAAGACTTTCAAGGTTACTCTGCTGGATGCTAACAGTTTAAGAAAAATGTTATGGGATTTTATACAGCATTGCTGGCCAGGGAATCTTTATTTTCTTCATGCATTTTACTGGAACCAGCCATAGGGATCCCCTGGGTTTGGTAGTCACTAACTTAACACTGCATACGTGCACCATCATGCCTCCCGTCCCTGTCCTATTGCCCCTATTTATTTGTACCTAGTTCCTGTATTCTTACTCATGTTTATACTTATACCTATTATCTTGTAAGCAATTGACAAATAAAATAAAAAAAATAAACTTCTACTGTTGGAAATGGTATGTACCTGTGTTAGGGAGGAAAATGTGGTTATGCTGTTCTGCCCTGCATTGTGTTTGCCCTGAGTATCATAAACCATTGAGATATATGTCTTCAATGTCTCCCATCCCTGGAGCAGCATAACTTGTCAAGAAAGCTGTTTTCCATTCTAACACTGACCAGCCTGCATACCACTACAAATGAGAACAGGGCAAGAACCAACGTTATCCACAAACTGCATGCCCATTGTCTACATACTGCATGCTGTAATTGTATTTCCTCCCAATAATGACAGGTAGGACATCATATTTAACGTAGCAAAGATATATGAAATAACCTTTTTTTTTTTGGTCTTTTATTCATAAAAAAGGATTGACTGAGCCCTGTGAAGCCCAGCCTTTTATGTTCTCATATAGAGTCCTCCCATAAGGAAAACAATTTGAATTGACCGCTAGGAGAAGGGAGGGCTTAGCCAGTATTCTCCCTTAGAGTGTTTATCTTCCGATTCCAGTAGAACTATTGGTCTTATACAGAGTCTGAAGACAAACCTTTTGCCTTCTCATCTGTGCAAGTATGAAGAAGACGAAAATAAGCAGGCCTTTCCAGCATCTTGAAGAGGCCCATCAGGGAAAGATGACTCTTGGCACAAGTAAGGGAAGTGGTGATATAATCCCTTTTACAAATATACTTGCAAGTAAATGTCAGACAACTTGCAAATACATTTAAAGATTTTGATAATTAAATAAGTTGCAGGGGTGGAGAAAGCGAAGAACCCTCTTTATCCCAATTTAATAAATCTGTATGCCAAATGCTAATTTTCAAAATCTGAAGAGGTTTGTTTCTGAAGAGTAATGACCAAGGATTTTATATAAACTGCGACAAACTCTGTCGAAGGTGAAATGAAGGAAAATAGTGAATACCCTTATAAGAATTTTTTCCTCTCCTGTTTTCTTCCTGCCTTAGTTTCTCTCAGCAAGATAGAAAAGAGAAGTGAGTTAAAATATAAATGTTGCAATTTGAATCAGATTTAATTTTCCTACAGCCCTAAACAGAATTTTGAGTAAGCCTTTCTTTTTCATTCTAAATAACCATTATCAATGCAATCATTATTTCAATATTTGGTCTTTAGTTTTATATTTGACTATATAAGCTGTTTGTATATGCCCCTGTAAAATGATCTCATTAGCAAAATGTGACCTGGTTAAAACAACTTACCACGTAAATTCTGAAATATTTCAGGTAGTGTCTGGCTGAAATTTTAATTGGAAGATATCAACAGTGTTACATTAATGAATGTAGCCTAAGTGATAGAATCAGAACAAACTTATGTTTATTTAGAATGTGTTCCAAAGTGGTCTGTTAGGTCAATTTGAAGCACTGTTAAGTCAATCTCAAGTAGATGGAACATTTCTTCACTGTAAATATCCTTTTCTACTCTTCTCTTCCTATTCATTTAATGTTCATGTCACAACAATGACTCTGAGTGGTACAATATTAAAACAATAATTACAGCATCTGTATATAAACCATGATGCCCATTATTAAAACAAATAAACAACAACAACACCAAAAACCAAACAGAAAAGCCATATGGGCAACAGAGTTCACCTGGTCACTTGGCCCCAAAACTGGGCAAAATAGGCAGGTCTTCAAAGCCTTGCAAAAAGTAAATAAGAACAAGTCCATCTGGATTTCTGAAGGGGTTCTTTATTCCACAAAGACACACTCCTGGGTTCAACAAGATAATATATAGTACTATTCTGGCCCAGCTATAGCTTCCAAATGCTTTTAAAGGGCAGTCCAGGCAGGTGCATTGTTGTGCATTGTCAAAACAGGAAGTCAATACACCATGAAAAAGGCTTCCTAGCTCAGGACACTACTATGAAGTTGGTATAAAACGGGAGTGTCAAACCTGCATCGTCAAGGCAACATCATGTGACATATCATGACTTTTTTATCCTTTGCTAAACCAGGCATGGGCATGGCCAGTGTGTGATGCATCTGGCCCATGAGTTTGACAAGCCTGGTTTAGATGCAATTATAATGTTGGACTAGGAACCAGAACACCCTGGTTCTTGTCTATCTACAATCATTCACTGGGTAACTTTCGGCCAGTCACACATTCTCAGCTTATCCTACCTCACAGGCTTGTTAGGAGAAGGAGAGAGTTCTAGATATATAGTTTAAATGACAGGCAGGCTCTAACTCAAATAAATAAATAAAATCTCCAAGCTAACATTTTTTAAAAACTACTTTTATCATTGTTTGTAATCCTATAAGGGTTATAGTCATAAGATGGGTGGCTATACAAATATTTTAAATAAATAAACAAAATGAAGCCCATTGGGCAAGAAGTAATGATGTATGTTCTTTGCTACTCAAGGCAAAAAATTTCCTAAGCAGAGAAAGACCCTTGAAGAGGCATTCATGCAAACTACAAGTACATCTGAAAGAAAAACGGTGCTTGGAATGTGAAAAAAAAAAACAACTAGAGGTTTCAACCACCCTTTCTCCATCATAGTTTTAGGAATTATTTTGCTTTGTATAATAGTATGATTTCCTCTTTTACAGAGACAGTTTCTGATTGTATAAGATAGAACTACCTCTTATTATTTTGAGCTGAACATGTTACTCATCTGCCTTGTGACCCACTTATTATTATTATTATTATTATTATTATTATTATTATTATTATTATTATTATTATTATTATTATTATTATTTGCATTCAGTAGGGAAAGCCAGCCTAGAATCCTTCAATTCTCTGGGCTATAACTTTAAATATTTTTTTAAAAATAGCAAAAACATTGAAACAAGCTTTGCATCACTTTAACTGACTTATTCTCAACCTCTTCTTCTCTTTTCATCTGCATGTTTCCTTCTTCCCACACACCTTGAAATCTTGTTCACAGCCTCTAAATGCTCCAAAGCACATTTTGGGAGCATGCAATGGACCTACAAATAAAAGTGGCATTAACTATCACCATTTAGTTTAATAACACTTGTTTTAGACTGGCTTTCTCCTTATCCTGACAAGTATGATTCTGATTAAGAATTGGTTCACGAACCTTTGTTCTGGCAGGGATGGAGCCTCATTTGGCTCTAACTCTTACTTCCCTTGCCAAATCATGAGATTCTGCAGACTTCAGAATGCTATAACACTGAAATTAAACAAAAGGAAGATGAATTGCTACCACTAAGTAAACAGGTAGATTCTGCTTTGCACTTATTATTAGCAAAACCTTATTAAATATGAACTTAATGGAAGCTTAACTAGTTTGGGAATAGAATTGGACAAACAAGGAAGTGCTAGAAACAGAAGATAAAGGTAGGACTTGCTGTTTTTATAGTTCATTTGGGAATACACTGAGAGCATGATTTTATTTTGAGGGTGCTACAGTGCCAATGGATGAGAGAAGAGAAAACTTGAGTTCATAAATTGCACTTAAATTGCAACATGACTTGTTTGTTTTGGGCTTAGTGTGATGTGCAAACCCATCCAATATTTCACATTATTTGTAAACTATTTTACAGTGATTTCCGCATTGACAGGATCTTTCACAAGATGCTAAGCCAAAAGCAAACAAATCATAATATCCTTAATATGTTTCATGTACAAGAAACACTTTTCCAAGAAGGCAGCAATAGAGAAATAAAGTTTACCTTTATTTGTAGAACTTCTTAATGGATCACAAGTTTGACATAGTTCTTCCCATTTTGCTCTCTATTTTGCTCTCACTTCCTATAAAGAAACTTCCTGTTTAAAATAGTGACATATGTCTACTCTTGGAGATCATGAACATGGTTAAAGATAGCTACAGTCTCCCTAAACATTGGCTGTGGTCCAAAGAACTGATTCAGCTCATACAGAGAGTTTGCAATAGACAAAAGAGATTTCCCCTCTTTTTTCTCAGCCTCTGATGCCACCCTGCAAATTAAATTCCACTCTCCTTTTTAAAAACTGGATGCCCCACTAATATTGCTACCTTAAAACAAACACATTTCCAAATATTCATGAAAGCTGACATATGAACAAAGTAGTAACACATTGCAATATTAGCCTGACATTCAATTTTGGCATCTGATTGTTGACTTTTGGCTGAAAGTATTGATCTACAGTAAGGTCTGGTACTCTATTTTTAAAAAAATCCTTTTTAGAAATAGAAATAGAATACTTTATTGACCAAGTGTGATTGGACACACAAGGAATTTTTCTTGGTGTAAATACACTCAGTATACATAAAAGAAAAGATACATTCAGCAGGAGTTGAGAATCATAAGGTACGACACTTGATGATAGTCATAGGTTACAATAAGCAATCAATCATACTAGGAAACAGTCAATATAAATTGTAAGTATACAAGCAACAAAGTTACAGTCATACAATCACAAGTGGGCGGGGATGAGTGATAAGGAGTGATGACAAGATTTAACAGTAATAGTGATGCAGACTTTGTAATAGTTGAATAGGGTTGAGGGAATTATTTGTTTAGCAGAGTGATGGCTTTTGGGAAAAAAACTGTTTTTGTGTCTAGTTGTTCTGATGCGCATTGCTCTATAGCATCGTTTTGAGGGAAGGAGTTGAAACAGTTTATGTCTGGGATGTGAGGGGTCTGTTAATATTTTCACAGTCCTCTTTTTGACTCATGCAGTATACAGGTCCTCGATTGAAGGCAGGTTGGTAGTAATTGTTTTTTCTGCAGTCCTAAATACTCTCTGAAGTCTGTGTCTGTCCTGTTGGGTTGCAGAAACAAATCAGACAGTTATAGAGGTGCAGATGACAGACTCAATCATTCCTCTGTAGAACTGGATGAGCAGCTTCTTGGGCAGTTTGAGCTTTCTGAGTTGGCGCAGAAAGAACATATGCTTTTTTGATTATGTTTTTGATGTTAGGTGTCCATTTTAGGTCTTGTGATAGGACAGAACCTAGAAATTTGAAGGCCTCTACTGTTGATACTATGTAGTCTCATATTGTAAGAGGTGATAGTATGGGAGGGTTTCTTCTAAAGTCTATGACCATTTCTATGGTTTTGAGTGTGTTCAGTTCCAGATTGTTCCGGTTACACCATGAGTTGTATAACCTCCTGTCTATATGCAGATTTGTAGTTGTTTCGAATGAGACCAATCACTGTTGTGTCATCAGCAAACTTCAGTATTTTAGCAGATGGATCGTTTGAAATGCAGTCATTGGTATATAGGGAGAAGAGAAGTGGAGAAAACACATAGCCTTGGGGGGCCCTGTGCTGATTGTACAGGTATCGGATGAGATTCTGCCTAGCTTCACCTGCTGCTTCCTGTCTGTTAGGAAGCTTATGATCCACTTACAAGTGTGTTCAGGTACCACTAGTTGGTTTAATTTACTTAGAAGAGTGTCTGGAATGATGGTATTGAATGCTGAAATGAAGTCTACAAAGAGGACCTTTGCATAGGTATTGAGAGATTCATGGTGTTGTAGGATGTAATGCAGAGCCGTGTTAACAGCATCATCTGTTGATCTATTTGGTTGGTATGCAAACTGCATGGGATCTAACAGCAGATCCATGATGGTTTTCAGGTGGGACAGCCTTTCAAAGATTTTCATACCTACAGATGTTAAAGCAACTGGTCTGTAGTCATTCAGTACCTTGATGGAGGGCTTCTTTGGTACTGGGATGATAGTAGAGCATTTGAAGCAAGAAGGAACATAGCACATATCTAGTGATCTATTGAAGATTCGGGTGAAGATGGGGGCTAATTGGTCAGCACTTTTAAGCAAGAAGGAGTTGTCTTGTCTGGTCCTGGCTTTTGTCTGTGTAATAGATCTTGCACTTCTTTTTCTGTGATCACCAGAGGTTGTGAACCCGATGGATTGGGGCCGGTTGTAGGAGGCTTAGGTGTTGTTGGTATATTTGAGATAGGGGTTGTGGAGATAGGTAGCTGTAGTTTCCTTTCAAACCTGCAGTAAAACACATTCAGGTCATCTGCTAGTTGTTGATTTCCGTCTGCCTGGGAAGGACGTTTGCTGAAGCCAGTTATGTTTTTAAGAGTTTTACACATGTTTGCTGGTTCATTTGTTGAGAACTGATTCCTTAACTTTTCAGAGTAGCTTCTTTTTGATGCTATGATCTTTCTTGTTAATATGTTTCTAGCCTGATTGTATAGCATTCTGTAACCTTTTCTGTAGGCTTCCTCTTTGAAATGACGTAGCTGCTTAAGTTTAGCTGTGAACCAAGGTTTATTGTTACTATATTTTTGCAGGTTCCTTGTTGGTACACATAAGTCATCGCAGAAGCTGACATATGATGTTACAGTATCTGTGAGGTCATCTAGGTCTGCAGAGGCATCTTCAAAAACATTCCAATCAGTGCAATCAAGGCAGGCCTGGAGTTTCAGCTTTGCCTCACCCGACCAAGTCCTCACTGATTTAATTGTTGGTTTCATGGTTTTAAGTCTTTGTAGGCAGGTACAAGGTGAATCATGCAGTAATCAGAGTGTCCCACAGCTGCTCATGGAAAAGACCTATAAGCATCTCTTACTGTTGTGTAGCAGTGGTCTAAAGTATTTTTTTTTTTTTGCCTCTGGTGGAACAATTTACATGCTGGAAATATTTTGTGAGCTCTTTCCTTAAATTTGCTTGATTGAAATCTCCTAAAATGATGGGAAGGGAATCTGGGTGTTTGGCTTCAGCCTCCATAATTTGATCAGCAAGACTTTGTAATGCCTTGTTTATACGGGCTTGTGGAGGAACATACACAGCTATTAGGAGAATGAAGAGAACTCATGTGGAGAATAAAATGGCTTGCAGTTGATATGTAAAGACTCTAAGTTTTCATCACAGTACTGATATATTATAGTTATATCCTGAGACCAGCTGTTGTTGATATATAAACATAATCTTCCTTTGTTTTACCTGATGTCTTTTCAATTCTGTCTGATCTAAATGTCTGAAATCCTGGGATGTATATAGTGTTGTCCCCATGAATTTGTGGATTAAGCCAGGTTTCAGTAAAACAAAGAACAGCTGAATTGTAAAAATCAGAATATTTTAAGAGATTAATTTCAGTAGCTTTTAGTAGCTTTGAGGGTATAACCCATCTTATAAAACAATACTTTGACCATCATTGGACATGTTTGGAAATTTATCTGGCAATCTGTGATATTTGGTGTCTAGATCTAACACACTAAACCTGAAGCATGGTAGTGTGTATCAGCAGCAAAAATAAGGTTTACATTTTTCTTCTAATTTAGTATGGGTGAAAGGAATAGCATTTATCATTAGCACTTAGACTTATATACCTCTTTACAGTGCTTTATAGTGCTTTACAGTGCTTTACAGCCCTCTCTAAGCAGTTTACAGAGTCAGCATATTTCCCCCAAGAATTTTGGGTCCTCATTTTACCCATCTCAGGAGGATGGAAGGCTGAGTCGACTTTGAGTCTGGTGAGATTTGAACTGCCAAATTGCAGGCAGGCAACATAAGTAGCCTGCAGTACTGCACTCTAACCACTGTGTCACCCTGGCTCATATCATCTTTTACTCTTAAATGATTAAGAAGATCAGACAAATTTTAAATGCTGGATGGATTATTTATTTCAAGAATTGTCAGTGGGGAGGTGAGCTGGCATTGGTGATCTGGGAATCTGTTTGGTTTTTCAGGGACCTTGCTCCCCAAATTTCTGGTTGTGAGGCCCCATTTCTGGAGATGGGCTCCCTGGGTCATTTGGGATTATTGCTACTATATAAGCCTCCCTACTGTGTGCCAATTTCCCTGCCTGAGCTACTGGAAGCCATTTCAGGGTTGACAGCAGAGTTCCTGGAAAACTTCAGTCTATGAGTTTGGCCTTGGAAGCAGCCCCAGTGGCTACCATGGGCCTATCCCAAATAATCTCAGACCTAATTAAGAAGTGGTCATATGCTGTGAAAATATTTACAGACCCCTCATATCCTGTAAGGGCTGTGAAAATATTTACACACCCCTCACATCCTCATAAACTGTTTCAACTCTTACCCTCAAAATGATGCTATAAGCACTGCACCCCAGAACAACTAGACACAAGAACATTTTTTTCCCCAAATGCCATCACTCTGCTAAACAAACAATTCCCTGTTTGTATCCTTACAATTTATATTGACTGTTTCCTAGTATGTATATGATTATTTTAAGTGTTATACCTTATGATTCTTGATGAATGTATCTTTTCTTTTTATGTACACTTAGAGCATATGCACCAAGACAAATTCTTTGTGTGTCTAATCACACCTGGCCAATAAAGAATTCATTCATTCATAAAGAATTAATTTGTTCATATGATCGTACTTGTTGGAGCAATGGCAAGATGATCTGTTGGAAAAATCTAGAAGTGGTATTCAGCAGGTTCTGACCAGTACTGGAAA
This sequence comes from Pseudonaja textilis, assembly GCF_049901715.1. Lineage (NCBI taxonomy): Eukaryota > Metazoa > Chordata > Lepidosauria > Squamata > Elapidae > Pseudonaja > Pseudonaja textilis. Next base: position 90,868,802 of record NC_141991.1, read on the forward strand.
ACCGGTAGCAGAAATTTTCAGTAGTTCAGAGAACCTGAAAATACAACCTCTGACTGGCTCCATCCCCTTTTATTCTCTGCCTCCCGAGTCGCAGCTGATTGAGTGGGTCTTCTTTTGTTGCCCTGCACAGGAGAATGGAGCTGGAAAGCAGGTTAATGGGGTGGGGAGGGAATGGGATTTTGCAGTAACCTCCCCCAGGAGTGGGGAGGGAATGGAGATTTTATCCTTGGTGTCAGGCCCACCAAGCCATGCCCACCAAGCCACACCCACAGAGCCAGTAGTAAAAAAATTTGAATCCCACCATTGGGAAAATCTGCCATTATTCAACCTGTTATGGTCACATCATGGTTTCCTTAAGGTGCTCTTATGTCCTCCTCCTCTGCAGGGAAGCTAGACCTATTTAAGCAATTGATGGACCAAATGTAGTTTTCTTGGCCAGGTTTTTCAGAAGTGGTCTCCCATTGCCTCTTTCCTAGGGCAGAGAAAGAGTAGCAGATTCAAGGTCACCTATTTATTTATTACATTTTATTTATTACTTTATAAGTAACTCAAGGTGGCAAACATACCTAATACACTTTTCTTCTCCTCCTTTCTCCACAATACAATCCTGTAAGGTGGGTTGGTCTGAAAGAAAGTGATTGGCCTAAGGCAGGACTAGAACTCATAGTCTCCTGATTTCGAGGCCAATACTTTACTCGCTACACCAAAACTGGGTGTCCTAAAATCTGCTTTACTTAAAGCAGATAAGTTTGCCTAAGAATTCTTGTATCCATATTTTTTCCACTTAAAAATAATTTTACAATTGTTTTTGCTATAATAACTTGCTATTCTATTTTGATCCTGATGTATTGAAATTCTAATCGACTCTATGTCATTGAATCAGTGCCATCATTCTGCTGAGCCACTTATTTCTCCTATCCTTGGTGTTTGTAATGGAAAAGAGACAGTTATAATGATGTAAGCAATGAAGAAATGTGATTCCCAATGCTTTCCCAATATAGTTACCAAGAAACTATGTACATACATGAATTCTCTGGTGAGCATTTAAACACAGTATGGTCTATTTAAAAGCAAAACTGTTTACTGCAATTTAGAACTGTTTGTTTACCAAACATAGCATGATCTTGCCCCAAAAACACTGGCAAAAGTTGTCTTTTTGCTTGCCTGTAAGAAAAATAAAACAAACCAATACAAAAAAGACTTCAGCCATTATCAAATGAATTTGAAGAGGTTTCATGTTTAAAAAAATCGATTCAATTCTTCCTCTATTTGTTTTGATTTCTATGGTTTCCCAGGCTACAATTTGTGATTCTTAGGATAATAGGCCAGAGTTCAGAGAATGCTGCAAACTGACTTTTCTTGGGGCAGAGAGACATATGGAAGCAGTGAGAAATCCAACATCCCAAAATCCCTTTGCTGTGGTAGTTGAAACCCAAATCTACTTTAATTTCAATTCAATCATCCTTGTCTTGCCAATGGTTTTAATAAAGAATAAATACACCCTCTTCTACCCATTAAAGCCTTTTTGATATTAGTCAATCCCTGTCATACCTCCCCTCAATCTTCTCTTTGGCAAGCTAAAAATGCCCAATTTCTCGAGCCCCTTAGCTCTCTTTTGAACCCACCTTAGGATTTCAATATGTCTTCTCAAGTACTGGACCCCAAGCTGGAAACAGTAAAGTGATGCCCAACTGTGACTCAGAATAATGGAACGATTATCTCCCATAATCTAGATGCAGATTTTCTATTAATGCCAGTTCAAGATTATATTGGAGTTTTAGCTCCTGCTTCACAGTGCTTGTTTATGGTCACCTGAGTTCTTATATAGATTGCTTCTGCCAAGCCAGATCTCTTCAATCCTGTGCCTATGAGGTTTATTTTTCTGCCCCCCTCCACCGTGTAGGGACTTAATACTTGTCATTGCTGAAAGTTGTATTGTTAACTGTGGCCCAATGCATATATCTGTCAAGGAGGTTTTAAATAACAAATTGTTGATTATTATTATTTAGGTTGGGTACACAGGCAGCTAGACATTTAGCCTGGATTTGGCATTTTTAGCCACCAATTAAATCCCTCCCAAGGACCTGAGATTGGCAAGTGTCATTGTGTCCTTTCTGGTGCTCTTTGAGCTTGGTTGCTTTCTTAAGTGTTTGATTACCCAAATTAGGTAGCATCCTTAGTGCTCACAGTTATTGTTGTTTCATAGTGATAAAGGTATCATTGCAAGATATAAGCTGTTTGAAGTACAGCTGCCTTTGGGAATTGACTAATGGTGATTTTGTCAGTCCTGATGATGTTAAAGTAATGAACATCATCCCAATGATGTTCTCAATGTTTTGGGATTGCATGCAAATTATGCCACTTACATATTTTGTAATTTTCTCCAGTTCTTTCTCTTCTCTTCTACTGTGTCCAGGTAGTGCAATGTCCACTAACTATTCTTTTTTGTCTTTTTTATTTATTATTATTTCGTTTGAAGGAAGATCTCCTGGTTGAGTTTTTGACCATTACCTAATTTAGTTCTAGAATACAATTTGGTTTCCTGTCAGCATTACAAACTATGCAGAAGATGTTATATGGATTTATTGGTGTTATAGTATATTCCACTAATTTGCTAGAACCCCTCCCAAGGAATGTACAAGTTAGCTTTTAAAATGACATATGTAGATAATAAAACCAAAATCATTTACAAAAGAGCTGAAAGCAAAAACCAAGAGCATTCAAACTATTAGTATCAGCAGCAGAAACAAAATTCAATCCAAATGGTAATTAAATAAAAATATCATATCCCTAAAGGGATGAACAATCACATGTTATTTTATTCCTGTCACCCCAGGTGATACAAATTGAGACTGATGAAAATTGGAATCTGATATTCATAAACTTGAAAGTATCACTAAAGTTGTCTAATGTAATGAATTGCCAATGCAAAAAATTGAGTCCCATAGCATCCATAGACTATCAAAATTATAACAGATATGCCTACCACTGCCCAAGACTCTCTGTTTTGCCATCAAGCAGCTCCTATTGTTGCACTATTTTTCTAATATATAGAACATACTATTTTTCTTGAAATCTTCTTGTTAGAACATAAAAATCCCCTTTCCACCCCCCCAAAATCAGGGGTTGCTTCTCTGGGAAATCTAAAAAAAAGTGACCAAAAAGATACTTGGTGAAAAATATCCTGCAACCTTGGTGTCACTACGGAAAGGCACCTGACATTAACTGTGCCTTAAAAAACAGAGGAAAATAAATCAGTGCTTCATCTGATAATTCTACAACCGCAGTAATGTTATCCCAAAATTATGCACAATTTTATACTAAGATCTGGAGGGAATGCTGTTTTGTCTAATTCGTGGGCTATTTCTGGGTGCTGCTGGCCATGACACTAGTACCATTTCCTTTCAGCACTAGTCAAGGACAAAGCTAGCTTGATAACACTCCCTCTCTCCTACTACACCATATGCTCCTTCTGTGCAGTGATGATCTGTCATCCAGGCTAATTCTGGACTCAGGTTTAGCGCTTTTTAAGAAAACGCTAAATGTGCATTAAGAAATAGCCTTATAAGTCACAGGTGCAAAACATCTCTGCATCTCTGAACTGTCATTAGGGCAACTTGATAGGTAATTAAACTAGTCAGAAACAAAAATGAAATACAAATAATTATATTTTGTACCCATAACTATCTGGCATGAAATATGTTGAATAGAGAAGTAATAGCACTAGCAATAGCACTTAGACTTATAGATCACTTCTCAGTGCTTTACCGCACTCTCTAAGTGGTTTACAGAGTCAGCATATTGTCCCCAACAATTGGGCTCCTCATTTTAGCAACCTCGGAAGGGTGGAAGGAAGAATCAACCTTGAGTACTCAGAATTGAACTTGTGGAGTGAGCAGTGAGTTAGCCTGCAGTACTGCATTCTAACCACTGTGCCACCATGGCTTTTTTGACTAGACCAAAGTTATCCAGACTTTGGGTGGATGAATTAATTGAAATTTGAACCTGGATTTCTTCAGTTTAGCATCCTAAACTTTGTTGCTATGTTGGACAGATCTTGAAGCTGGGAATGTTTAAGATCAAAAGTGGGGGGGAAGAAAGAAATGGTGAAAAGAATATTTGATTGAAGGTAAGGAGCTTGGAATCAGGTAGAAGGATGGCAGGGGGAAATGATGGCTCAGCAGGGGGGAATGTCAATGGGGGAAGACAGATTTGTTTAACAACCACCTGATTCACTTAATGACTCCAGTCATAGCAAAAATGGGCATGACTCATTTAACAATTACCTTCTTCAGGGACAGAAATTCTGGTCCCAATTGTGTGCTTATAAATTGAAGACCACCTGTGTGATGTCTCTGCACTTTAACAGCCCTTGGCACATGGGCTTTAAAGGGGTATTCTTTTCTGTAATGAATGAATCCTTCAAGTTAAGGCAAAGCGCAGTCTTGATAAATTCCAGGATGTCTATATGTGTTAGACCAGAAAGAATGAATTGTGATTGCCATGCTCTGCTGTCCATGTGGACACATCTGGACACATCTGGATAGCCCTGGTGAGAAACAGGATGCTGGCTCAGATAGGCTCTTTGGTCTCTCCCCAGGGTTGCTATTCTCACACATAAAAGAACTGCAGAACCGTCAAGAGAACTAGAAAATGAGGAAGCTGGTTTTTCACATGGTGTTAAATCAGGAAACCCTGGAAGTGGTACAGAGCGCTGCCTGACATGTTATTGTGTGGTTGTCTAATGCTTTTTATTTGCACAGCAGAGCAATGAACATGTTTATAAAATGTGGCAGCTGAGATGCAAAGCTGTGCTCAGAGTTGAAGGAGGAGAAGGGGGAGGAAGAGATTCTATTGGGTTGCTATTTCCTTTTCAGCCTGACCCCAGATTGTTTGGAAGGAGTTTCCTCCTCCTCCTGATTCTCTCCCACCCCCACCCACCCCCATTCCCCCAGCCTCTGAGGGGTGTTAACAAATTACATGCAGACTTTCTTCCAGAGCAACTTTTTCTTCTGTCTGATCTAAAAGGAAAAGCTGACAGGAACAGCAATGATGGCAAACTTTTGCTTAGTTGGATCTTAATGGCTGGCTGTGTCCCTGTGGACTGAAGAGGGAGGATGGCACACCCAGAGAAGTCTTACTTGAGGAGATCCTTCAGTGAGCACATCAGGGTCTCCACCAACAAAGCCTGGGATATCTTTTGGAAGAGTGCACGAGAAAAACGTTTATCAGGTTAGTTTCCTGAGCCCTTATATTGATAGTGCTCCAATGCAAGGCAAATTCTGCTTTGCTTAACAGATCCCTTGCATGCATCGTGGAGCCAAACCCTGATTATTTGGGGCGGGCGGAGGCGTGGAGCTTGGATTTCCACATGACACCTAAGTGTTGCAGATTGTTTGATCTCAAAGTACCTGCCAAGTATCACAAGCTGCTGGACATGGTCTCTTTTTTTATTAATATTGACACAAAGCAAGCTTCATGCAGTAAGCTGTGTAAAGTACATATGCAGTACAGGACAGGATGGAATATGGCATCTGTGTGGAACAAGGAGTTGCAAAATTTCTCACTAGTTCTGTTCCCTCAATGCCACTTTGCAAATCTGGCGACTGTAAATAACTGTTACGTAAAGCCCATGAGTGAAGTTAAGACACTTGGAATGATTTTTTTAAAATCAGTTTTTAAATATATACATTATATATTTCCATTGATATATAATATTGTAGGCTTCTAACATCAATCTAAATACATATGGATAAAACTGACAAATTTTAAATGATGGTGCGATTGTGAGAAGATGGTTGTGTTGATACTCTGACACTCAGTGGGGAAATCTGGTACTACCAAGTAAATATTTGAGAAACGTATTCTAAATGAAGTTCTGCTCCTAGAGAATACTCTTTGCAAAACATTTTGGCTTTTTAGCCTGAGCTTATATAACTCTTACCTATTGGAACTCTATTTGAGGCGACATTCCAATCTTGAAAAGAACAATTATGTTTCTATGCTAACACTGGCAAAAGTGTTGAGCTTGTCCTAACTTAAATGTCAGCTCTTGGTCCTTCCCAACTTTGCTGAGATGTAGGAATGTAATTTGGCAGCTTCAATGTTTACTTTCAGGTGGTTCCATTCAGTCTAAACAAGATTCTACTTCACAGGTAAGAGAAGCAGGACTATGTGTGTGCCCATCTCTTCACTTAAGAGGGTCTCTTAGCTACTTCCCTTCTTGATATGACCACTTTGCCACATTCAAGTGGACATAAAAACTTTTGAGTTAGCTGCTTATATGGACAGGTTAGTAACCACAGTAGTAAGGCACTCATTCTTGATATTGTATATTCATTCCTCTGGAGTTTATTTATTCATTTGTGGTCCTGGTTAGCATCTTTTAAGCTGAGGCTTCCATATAGGAAGGGGATAAGATGTTTGTGGTAATAATGAGCTCAGAATGAAGTTCTAAGACAAAGAAGTCAGAGATTTAGAATGGATTAAAGCAGTGGAATGTTTATTCAACCTCTGAAACACTAAAAGTTTATTCTGCTTTCTGGATCTGTTTTCTCTTTATCTGTCAAGGGAATGCCCTACGGGACTGTTCTTTTGGGGTAGGGCAGGACTCACAAATGGCAGAAAGAACAAGCAAGGATTACAGTAACATTGAGAAATCCTTTATGTGGCCTTGAACTTTCTAGATTTGTTTGTACTCTGTAAACTGAGATAAAGATGAGGGCAGGAAAGTAAAAGTGAAAGCAATCAAGTGTTCAGTGGAAGAAATATAGACAACCATTCCTCTGAAATTTGAGTCCCACAACTGCACACATATACTTGCATCAATTTAAAAAAACACCTTAAAGCTCGATGTTTTTAAAATAAGTAAATATATATAGCAAAAATTCAAAACAGGCCTATAATTCAGAATTCAGGGCCTTTCATCTAACAATGGCAAAATCATTCCTTGCAATGTCCCCCCCCCCTTTTTTTTGCCCATGATGTCACTGTTTCATTCTTATGCAATTAGTGAGACACATTTACATTTCTGTAATGATAGCACTGTTAAATTTCTCTTTAACACCAAGAGTATCCACCATCAACCACAAGCCATGTAAAATATGTTACACTTGGCCACACATTTTGTTGGAGAGGTTGAATGACCAATAATAGGCTGGTTCAGAAATAAATAGAATAGAATAGAATAGAATAGAATAGAATAGAATTCTTTGTTGACCAAGTGTGATTGGACACACAAGGAATTTGTCTTGGTGCAAACACTCTCAGTTTACATAAAAGAAAAGATACATTTAGCAAGAGTCAAGAATCATAAGGTACGACACTTAATGATATAGGGTACAATAAGCAATCAAATCATACTAGGAAACAGTCAATATAAATCATAAGTATACAAGCGACAAAGTTACAGTCATACAGTCATAAGTGGGAGGGAATGGGTGATAAAGAGTAATGAGAAGATTAATAGTAATAGTCGTGCAGACTTTGTAAATAGTTGGGCAGTGTTGAGGAAATTATTTGTTTAGAAGAGTGATGGTGTTTGGAAAAAAACTGTCCTTGTGTCTAGTTATTCTGGTGTGCAGTGCTCTATAGTGTCGTTTTGAGGATAAGAGTTAAAACAGTTTATGTCCAGGATGTGAGGGGGTCTGTAAATATTTTCATAGCCATTTTTTTGACTTGTGCAGTATACAGGTCCTTGATTGAAGGCAGGTTGGTAGAAAGATCATTTTATGCTTGGTCATTTCAGGACATAACTTTTGCCCTTTGCCCTCTCTGATGCCCCAGAAAATATATGTTGTCATTCTGCTGTTGTCTCCATAAAGGATTGGGTAGAACATTGTTTATTCGGTATTTTGGAACTATGGAAGACAAAAGCAGTTTATTTGTTAATACTGCATTCCTATCTGTATCTATCTATCTATATCTATTTATCCATCTATCTATCCATCCATCCATCCATCCATTCAATGATCTGGAACAGAGGGAAGCTAGGGATTGGCAGCAATTTAAAGCTGGTAATTCAGCAGTGCGAAAATTTAAACATCTCAAGTATTTGAAAAGGACTCATCTGGGCGGAGTGCTATTTGCCATTAGCTGAGAAAGAAGTGGGGAGAATAAGAGAGAGAAAGAGAGGGAGAGAGATCATCCACTCTTCTGAAGAATTTGAGCAATTATTTCAAACAATAGCAAAATTTTAAAGTTTTTTTAATTAACTCACTAAACAAGAACACATGGCTGTAATTACACAGATGAATGGATCTGTCAAAACCAGTTGTACATAATAGTTCCTTGCCCCATAGGAATTAAATCAGACATCAATATATAATAAACATAGTTATTATTGCCAAACTGGCTTCTTTCCATCATTTATTTCCGCTTGATTTTTGCGGATGCTACAGAACATAATATTTTCCTCTCTCCCGAGTTGTCTGGTAGGTCAGCAATTTCCTTGTCTCCCACTAAGATACTATGGGAGATTCCCAATACAAATGCATTGAATAAAATTCATTTATAAGAAAAATACTTCCCCAAATTCCACCCCATTTGAACATGACCAAGACAGTTAGACACAATTCTATTGGTAGTGATTTAGAACCAATTAATTTTTTTAACTATGGTACTACACAGTGTAAGTTAGAGAAGTGAATGGCTGTTGTTATGGGGTGGCCATGAAACCTCCTATATTTGGGGAGATAGTATCTTCATCTTTCTACCCTCAAAACTTTCATAAAAGAAGGTATGTAGAGATGCAAGAATATATCTGCTGCAAGGACTGATGCAATGAAGAATGTTTTGTATTCATGTCTCAGAAGACCTGACATGGCCATCTAGGGCTAAATGGAATTATACTTTTTCAGAACCTTGTACAGTCAGGCTTCTGAACAGAAGAAGACTAATATCCAGATGAATATTATCCAGCAACATGGGAAGGTCGCAGATGGATTCTTGTATGTGTTGTCTTCGTAACTGCCTGAGCAAAGGTAGTTTGTTCTGACTTTTTGGCTATAGTCAGCTTGTTTTCTGCCTTCCCAATGTTCTGGGGTCATCTTGAACCAAATACATTTGTAAAATAAAAGGATGAAAAGAAAATACAAAAGGACAAGTGCTTAAAATAAATGAATGATTCCACCACAGGATTCGCCCCCCCCCCCTCATGAAATCTCAATTTCAATCAAAGTAAAACAGAAATAATGGTCTTGGCTCAGTAACTTCATAACATTTTTCTTGTGCTCTGATTATATTATGAATTAAGCATGAAGCAATACCTAGAAAGCATACAGGAGGATCTCTCTCAGCTGCAGTTGATTTGGAGATTGAATTAATGCCAACAGATTTCTTCACATTTCAGATGATAATACATTTTTTTCTTCAAGAAAAAGTGGAGGAAATACTTTCTTTTTGATGGTAGGATGTACAGGTAATCTCTGCCATGACAGCTGCAATTAAGCTGATGTGAAGTAATCAGTTTTCTTCCACTTTGGGGAGAAATCAGAATTTTCAGATTGAAAGTGAAGCATTCCTTTCATGAAAGAAATGAAAGCTTCAGATATAATGACAGTAAAAAATGGCTAACTTCCACAAACTGGTTTTATAAATATTTTTCCTTTAAAGGAGTTTTATGATTCGTTCACTAAGTGATGTAGCCATCATTTTATGTTCATCTCAGCTGGGAAGCAAGATGTTCTTACAGGTGTCCTACAGCTGGTATTTCTCCTGCTTTGAAAATGAAAGCCTGACTAAGTACACATGGTGTTAAACATGTATCTGCGAAATGGAGCTTAGTGGGGTCACTCCTACTTTACAGGAAAGGCATCTCATTGATTAGAGAAGCTATCTAAGGATAAACAGTGATCTCACTTTCTTTTCCTTCAACTCAGGGTGGAGAGAGATCTTGCCAGAAAACCTCCAAGCATTTTTCTTCTTCTTAATGATGGACAGGAAATTGCTCCTCCTCTCTTATTCTCTGTCTCATGGCAAGAGAGCAGAACTGTAACATTGTGGGAGATGAACTGTACTAGTTTATGCCAGCACAAAATATCAGAATATCAGCACTTAAGACAAGTTTTAATAAAAGGCATCAGTGATTTGCGATTCACAACAGCTTGTGTCTTAAAATAAAAATTTCCAGTTGTCTTTTTCTTTTGTTCTCTCTAATAAATAGGAATTTAGCTCTGTCATCTTGATCCACAGCAGCAGATACAACCTGCCCTCCTTTCCTTACACCTACTAGCATCATTATCCAAACATCATCAGTCACTAGCATTGATGATGTTATCTAATTTAGGTAATGAAATGTCTCCGAAAGCATCAAGGACTCCCCATTTCAACCCTGAGCTACAAATATTCTCCTTTATTTATAACATAACTGTGCAATAATTTCATCTACCAGGGCAAGAAGGGTATATGAAAGGCTGCTGCAAAGTGAGAGAAAGTAAGAAGGTGACTTTTTTCATTATAATCCTATGGACTACATAAACCACATCTGTTCACAAAGGCTTAAGTACACAGGAATAGTTTCTTGCTCTTTTGTAATTCATCCTTCATTGATACTCAAAATGAATGTTGGGAGGAGCAAAAAGAATAAGAAAGTAGGGGATTTCTCTTCTCTTCTCTTCCCTTCCCTTCCCTTCTCCTCTCCTCCTCTCCTGTCTCTGTCTTCTATTTTTTTTCATCTAACATCTGGATAATGAAACAGGAAGGAGTAGTTTTCCAAAGGAAGGACTTTTTTTCTTTATCTTTTCTCCCTTATGCACATGCATTTTCTAATATGAAATCTGGGACATTTGGGCCCAATTTTTCCTACTTTTGATGCTGCAGAAACAGAAAGCAAGCAAGTGAGCAGATACTGGTGGCTGTTCACATTTATTCTTTGGACAACACTATAAGCTTTATGCCTCCTACCTCATTGATTAGCAAAGGTCAGAAATAAAAGGAATTTGGACTATTATTAATTTTTCTTGCATGCTGTGCTGAACCCTGTCCATAGAATAACACAATTTTGATAGGGACAGGTTTCAGAGAGTTCCTGTTTGTGATGTTTTTCATTTCATTTATATTTATATATCAAATTTAGAAACCGTCCCTCTCTCTCAAAGAAATACTCTGGGTGGAGCTCCTTCCCTTTGGTTCTTTATAGGCAATACTCCAGATCACAGGGCAATTGGACAATTTTAAATGGTGGATTTAATATTAATAATTTACATAGGTTAAGCAAGCACCCTTACAATATTGGACCAGAAATATCTATTCTATTTGGATTCTGGATCTTTAATGCCATAATGAAAAGTTTGCTAAAGTTGATTTCATGTTGGAATCTTCTTCATCGTAAGTAGTTCAAGGAGGATGGTTTTTGATGCTACTATATTTACTGAACAAGATTTAACGCTCAAGAGCTATCACTGTATCGCTAAATCTCTAACAAAAATAATAACCATATTTGAGAAAGGCAGTTTGGTATAGTGGTTAAGGTGCTGGCCTAGAAGCCAGGAAACTCTCACCTAATCCGATCTTAGGTGAGAAAGCTGACTGGGTGACTACGCGCTAATCACTCTGTCTCAGTCCAACCCACCTCATATTGTGGGTTGGGAAAATTGCTTCCTTGAGTTACTTATAAAGTAATAAAGGTGGGATAAAAATCTAACATAATAATAAATAAATAATTATTCTCTGGAAGTGCATCCGGCATTAGTAGGCTCAAAAGAAAAACATAGGGCAAGTTTCATATTTCTTCTCTTGTTGAATTTCATAGTGGAGTCCTTAAAATGGCAGTGACCTATGACACACAGTGTGTTTTCTGCCTTTACAGACATGGAGAATGTAAAGGCATTGTTTAGGAAAAGAAATGTGCAATAGGAAATATTAGGATAAAAGTGCATGATTAGATTAATAAAGTGACAAATAGCATTCCTACAACACAATCAAATTCAAATATATACAAACACAACTGTGTTTTATTTTCTGCTATAAACTTTGAGGCCCACTTAACTTTTCAGAATTTCCTACGTATATCCATTCCTAGTATTTGTTGCTGTTTTGGATCATAAAACAAACTGCATACATACTTGTTCAGTACAAAGAGCACATTTGCAAAAGCAGTTACAATGTGCTGTAGAAGCCAACGAACTTTTAAGTAGGTTTCCAGGGAACTGTTCAGGCATTTTCCATTTCAGTGGGTTAATGAATTATTGCTTAATCCAATCTTTTCTCACTGGAATTGCTCTCTCTCTCTTCGAGTACATAGTCAAACGCTAATCTTATATATCCGACCCAATTCCCAGGATTTAGTTTGGGATTCTACCAGAAATTATTTCAGATGAAAATCCAGGCCTATCATTTAATTTTCCTTCCAGGTATCATGCTACATGCAGAGTAATACCTCACAAATAATAAAAACTTTTTCATCAAAACAGAACAGAAATGCAAGTAGTTGCTGCTCTTCTATTCTGAGGAGATAGGGAGTAATAAGATAGTATAGGAAGAATAGAGACTGGGTACATAAGCGCAAAGACATTGATACTGTTGTAGGAAATACTGCAGCAAAACAGCAATTTAAGCTATTTATTGTCCAGCGAGGAAGCCAGCAGTGAACAGTCCTCTAAAAGTTAGTTCTCACACTGTCAAAAGTAAACAACCTGATGGAAGATCAGGCTATTACCAAAATGAGAAACAGATGGAAACTGTATCTATGGCCCAAAAAAGGATTTGCTTCTAACCCTTTACATGGACTGTGTGGGAGGAAGAAGTGCTAGAAATTTGACCATTGATTGCTAGACATACAGAGAGCTCACATTTGATTCATAGCAGCTGCTGGAACCCTTTCGCAATGGCTTCATAGTTTTGCTGCAATAAATTTATTTCTCTGACCCTTCATGTCCTGAGAAATGCATTCTTGCAGTGTTTTGCCTTATTAGCGCAGAGAGCTTTGGTAAGGCCTCAGCTAATACTTGCCTTCTGTTGCAAACAAACCAAATCTCAAATAGGCGCCATTGCAATAGGGCTTTTTAATACTTGTAAACTTAAATTTGAGGAAGATTTCTGCAGGTGACCTCTGATCTGCTGATAGCCCAGAGTCATCCTCTAAGCCAGTAGTATCGAACTCAAGGCCTGTGGGCTGGATCCAGCCCACGGGGTGCTTAGATCTGGTCCACAGTGCCAGCCAGCAGAGGACCAGCCCGCGGTGCCTCTGCCAACAAAAATATTGGCAGAGGGCTTCAGGTAGCTATTGTGGTCAAAAATGGGGCATGGGGAGGCACATGCAGCCCAGTGGTGGGATTTAATTCTTTTTACTACCAGTTCTGTGGACATGGCTTGGTGGGCGTGGCAGGGGAAGAATGCTGTAAAATCTCTAGTCAGAGGTGGTATTTGCCAGTTCTCCAAACTACTCAAAATTTCCACTACTGGTTTTCCAGAACTGGTAAGAACTTGTTGAATACCATCTCTGATGCAGCCCCTCCGAACTCCATTTTTGCTGGCAGAGGGCTATTTAAACAAACTAAAAGCAAAACAAAAATAGAAATGTTTCAGCTTTTGCATTTGAGTATGCAAGAAGGAAAAGGAAAGGAGGAAAGAAAAGAGAAAAGAAAAAGAAGGAAAGATGGGAGAGAGCAAAGAAGGAAAAATAAGAAAAGAGGGGAAGGAAGAAGAAAGGAGAATGAAGAGGGAAGTCCCATGTCATGCCCACCATGACCACACCCTTGGCCACGCCAATCATGGCCCTCCGAGGTCAGACACAAGCCTGATGCAGCCCTCAATGAAATTGAGTTTGACACACCTGCTCTAAGCTAAGGAAAGTACCGTACTTGATACGAGAAGTATTATCAAATATGTATAAAGTACACATTTAAACAAATAGCTGTGCAGAATTTGATAATTTCCCACACTTTTGCTTAAATGTACACCATTCAGCTTAGCTGAGGATACCGTACTGATATCAGTTTTTACTGAATGATGGTTTTGAAAGACGCACACCAAGGTTTGTTTTCTGTGTTAACTAAAGAACTCTCCCAGTATGTCATGTGTGTGCCAGAGAGGGGCAATAAAGTAGCTGCAGGTACTTTTTTCTACTATTGAAAAGGCACCTGAGATTATGAGCATCTTTGGTGAAGAAACTGATACTAACTTTTCTTGGAAGACAAAACATTATACAACATTAAAAGCTTGTGAAAAGTCACCCAAAGGCAATGGTTTCTTCTCATATAAACAGCATATTTGCCCTTTTCATCGGATCCTTGCAGCTTCTTGTGGTTGGTTATGTGTTGCAAATTAGAACAAGTACATTGTTCAGCATTTCAATCAATACACACAGTAATTGCCTATGAAGTAATTTGGTGCTTTTCTTTTTATTTGAATTCAGCCATGTCCTGCTTGTAAGGGATGTAGAGATATGTAATACTGGTGGGAGAGGGGGAAATCTAATAGTGTGTGACTGAGGATATTCAAAAACAAACTCCTTACCTGGGCAGCGATAAAATGTTATCCTTAGTCCTCCCTGCCAAATAATAGAAATTCAAGGGATGCCTTGTTTAACCCAGCTTCTCTATTCTTCAAAAAGGAACAATGGAAAATTGGCATGTTGGAATAAGTCTATGAAAGAGCCAGTTTGGTATAGTGGTTAAGATACTAGGACAGAAACAGGAAATTATGAGTTCTACTCAGGGGTGGTATTCAATTTTTTTAACAACCGGTTCTGTGGGCATGGCTTAGTTGGTGGGCGTGGCTTGGTGGTCATGTTATTGGCTGGGAGTGGCCAACTCAATATCACTCACATAGAGGCACGTGTTTCCTCGCCTGGCCTCTCATGACTGTGGGGATACTGCAACAGTCTTAAGTGTGAAAAATGTCATAAGTCACTTTTTTCAGTGCCATTGTAGCTTTGAATGGTCACTCCACACAAGCAAAGTACCAGCAAAGGAAGGGAAAAAAACTCCAGAGAAGTTCCTGAGACAGGAAGTCTAGTTCTGCCAAGAATGTAATAAGGGTTAACGGAGAGGCAGTTTCTGCAAGCAACACCAGAATCTTTCCTTCCTTCCTTCCTCCTTCCTGGTTCTCCGAACTGCTTAGAATGTTAACAACCGATTCTAGCGAATAGGTGCGAACTGGTAGAATCCCACGCCTGGTTCTACTCCCATTGGGTGACTTTGGGCCAGTCATTTACAATTAGCCAAAACCACCTCACAGGATTCTTTTTTTATAGGGAAAATAGGAAGCAGAAAGATTATTATACTTGCTGCCTTGAATTGTTTAAAAATAATAATAAAGGCAAGGTATGAAGAAGGAGGGAAGGAAGGAAGGAGGGAGGGAGAGAGAGAAAGAAAAAGAGAGACAAGGAAGGAAGAAGGAAAGAAATAAAGAAAGAGAGAGAGAGAGAGAGAGAGAAAGAAAGAAAGAAAGAAAGAAAGAAAGAAAGAAAGAAAGAAAGAAAGAAAGAAAGAAAGAAAGAAAGAAAGAAAGAAAGAAAGAAAGAAAGATTTCACATCACCTAGTTGGAAGGAGACAGTTCCTCCGATGACTTTCTAGGAGACTGAAAGACCCTTTGGCTCTTTTGCATTGATGTGAATAGCCAGTTATTTTCCAGAAATGAGATCTTTTGTGTTTCAAGACTGTGCAAGACTGAGGCATGTTTCTTAAAAACAGATTTGCCCCATCCTGTCCTTATTTATATGTTAGCCTGGAATCTTCTGCAATTACATAATGGTAACATTGATACAATTTTTGGTGGGAAACAAATGAACAGGTAAGCCAGTATTTGAAGCCTACGTTTAGGGTTTTAAGATATCTAGAAAAGTATGTTTATCAAAGGGAATCCTAAACTCATCTAAAGATAAGGGATTGTGAAAAATTCTTACCTATTTCTCCAGTGAACTAATTATATTGCTGCTCCATCTGTTCTGATTCTTGGTTCACAGAAATAAGCTTATTAGCTGCTGAAAATTGCTTATCACTCAAGATGAAACATTTTTCCTCTGTAAAATTTCTAGATTTTTTTAGAAATTCTTTTTTTTAATGATATTTTGAATTTGTTCAATATACTATTTTAAGCAGCCTGGATCTCCAGTAATAATTCAAAATGAATACATATTTGTGACCTAGAGTTTTAAAATACATTTACTTTCCAGTTCTTCCGGGTTCTTCCTCAAATCTGTGCATTTTTATAGAAACATTGGAATCTGTTGGTGGCATTACCTGACATATTCATTCTATGTATATGCGTGTGTGTATCTGAGTGAGTGTTCACCCCTGATGACTGCCTAGCAAGTTCTTAAAAGTTGTTTTTTTTTACAAGATTACAGAAGTAGTTGGCCATTGTCTCTTTCTTAGGGCAGTCTTCCCATTTTGAATACAGCTCATCTGTCTGGAATCTGCACTGTATATTGGACATTAATGCAAATGAACATGTCCAGAAGTATTTCATGAGAAGAGTACTACACTCCTCTGCTCGCAACAGAATACCCTATATCACCAGGCTTGAAATTTTTGGCTTGGACACTCTTGAACTACGCTGCCTATGGTTGACTTAAGCGTAGTACACAAAATGATTTGCTGCAATGTCCTTCCAGTCAATGACTACTTCAGCTTCAACTGCAACAATATAAGAGCACACAATATATACAAACTCAATGTTAATCACTCCAAACATGATTGCAGAAAGTATGACTTCAGCAGCAGAGTGATCAATGCACTACCTGACTCTGTTGTTACATCCTCAAACCGCACTCCTTTAACTTCAAACTATTCACCATTGACCTCACCCCCATCCTAAGAGGTCTGTAAGGGGCATGCATAAGTGCACCATCGTGCCCCCCCATCCCTGTCCTATTGTCCCCATTTATTTGAACCTATTTCCTGTATTCTTACTCATGTTTATACTTATAACTATTATCTTGTAAGTGATTGACAAATAACATAAAATAAATAAATTTCTAGCCTAGTGTCTTAATCACTATGCCAAACTATTCTCTTCATTCTCTCTCTATATGCTAATTTCTGGATGCCACTGCATTCTGCATATCTTGTTCTGTTTTCCAGGTTCTGTTCTCTCTCTCCTTAGAATTCAGCTTAAAGTCCTCTGGATCAGGTTGGCAAGGCAACTTCCAAACATTTCCTAATTCTTGAGGCAAAACCCAACTCTTGCCATGAGATCAGCATCTCAAAAATGTATCCCAGAAGCAAGGATTCCCATGGTCACAAACTGCATAACCAGTTATTTATTCTCAATATTCTACTGGTGTTCTTAAACAGAAAAGAGTTAAGAAGAAAACACCACTTTGCCACCAGTTCCATCTCTTCTGTTCTTTTTGAATCACCAGAAGTAATTGTTTTATTAAATGCCTTCAGACAGGGTAAAGCAAATTAATGAATTTACAACGTTGTTAAATAAAATTAGTGAAAATAAAAAAAAACGTGGTGGGATACGCATTTATGTTAATGTTCATTCTTGCAAATGGATTATTCTTCAAAGAGCATTCAGGGCTTTTTGCTTTCATGGAGAAACAAATTCAGTTGTATTTCCATGGTAACAGAACATATAACAAAAATAACATTTCTATTTGTAAAAGGAAAAGTATCTCCTGGGAATAGTAAGTACTTAGTGCCTTTCTATCATAGACTCTTTCTTGCATGACCACATCTTAGCCATACATGACATGAAGTCTGATAAAAATAAGTCTATGTGGAAGTAAATTAGCTGCTAACTTGGTGGTTATTTTTGTTATTTTTCCATGCTAAGTCAAAATGGGTTCAAGAATGGTGATTTGACTAAGGCCGCCACCTACTGAGTTTCATGGCACGTGAACTGGTTTGGAGCTGAATTGGGGCTTCCCAACTATAAAATCCTGTCTGCTCTTCTACTGTTTATTAGAAAGATGTAAGATCTATCCTTTCTAGATTATTATTCTTGTTTATATGATTTAGAGCACGATAGCTAACCTTTTCCATGTTGCATGCCAAAAGTGCACTCGTGTGTGCACATGCACTCGCATGCCTGCATCCATGATGCAATGCATGCATGACTCCCCCCTCTCCCCTGTGCATGAGCCTGTGACCCACCCGTGTGTGCACTGTGCACCTCTATGCATGCACATGCAATCCCCCCACACCGCATGCCTTTGTGCATGTGCACGTGTTTCCCATGCACACATCTCCCCCCTCCGCAAGCACGGCAGGTACCTGACAATCAGCCAGCCAGCAGGGGCACACACGCATGCACAGTGGGGCTCTTCTGATCGACCTCTTGGCATGAATGCCATAGGTTCGCCATCACAGATTTAGAGAGAGGAGAGCTCTATTACATTCAAGATCTATTAAATTGCCTTACCAGAACAGCCAAGTGCCCTTTTCTGAATATTACTGGAAAAGAAAGGTATTAGTGGGTATTCTTTTCCTTTGAGCAATGTGTTGAAGCAGGTAGCAGTTTCTAAAACTAGTTAAAAAAAAATCAGGATAATGATCAATGATTTATGGTACATATGCTAGGCTGTGAATCTGTGAACCTGAGCGTCATAGTGTTATTGATTGGTTAATTATGTGTCATCAAATCTTTATTGCCATTTAGCATTATTACAAAATGATACTTTCTAGAATAATTATATATTATGTAGATTTCTAAGGCCATTCAAAATTGCAGTTGAATTGGGCAGCCTTGGAAATCTAAATTATAAGCTAGCTAGCCCACAGACAAATGCTTCTCAGCTTCAGTGATTTAATTCCAAATGAAATAAATCCTAGATAGAATTTCAGTAAAATTTTCCACTAATTGGAGAGAATCAATGTTTTTATATATATATAAAACTATACTTTCCTTTATATGTAGTATTCGGGCTACTTATGAAGTTTAGGTTCATCCACTCTGCTGATGAAGAAAAAAAATTAAGAAAACATTTGTCCAAATATTTCTAAACATCTGGAATTAAAATGCCATATACATACACATTAAAGTTAAGGCAGAAGGATTGAATGAGAATTCTTTACCAGGAATTATTCAGTGTAACCCATATTTAAGAACTACAGATAAGCTCACCTCCACCCTATTTCCTCTGCAAAATACAAAAGTATTTGTCAGATTAAAAAAATAGATTTATTCTATTAAAATACATGTAGGTTATGTAATATCATAAGAGTTCCAAATCACCGAGTGTTAATTGACATTTGGATGTTCTCAACTTTGAATGTATTTCAAGAGTCCCAAGAGAGAGAATTGCTCTGGTAAAGTACAAGTGTTCAGGTAGAATCTTAGATATGCAAACAGAGTGTCTCTCTCTTGTATTTATATCAAAAGATTTCTTGAAGATATTTTGACGTTCTGTCAGAAAGATTGTCATGATTTCTGGGAGGATATGCACTAAGTATAATTCTTAAGTAGATAGCTTCCTGTTTAACCTTGAGAGCAAAAGATACTGTATGTACTTTTCACAAATATGTCAAATAAAATGATCATTGCTAATGTTTCAACAGATTTTCATGAGTAAAAAAATGAGGGCCATGATTCCTGCAACCATCGCCTCATAGCTCATTTCATCTCCCAAATTCCAGATCTTCCCAAATCCATACATTATACAGTTCTAGTTGGGTAGGGAAACGGCAGTTCCTAGCAAGGTTTATAATTTTTTCTTGCAGTTTATAGTAAAACTTATATCAGCATTTTTAACAAATAAGCAAGTCTATTAATCATACATACAAACATTAATTATTAAACCAAAATAATTACATATAAAATTAGCTTTTGGCACATTATAAAATTACAGTGATTGATTGGGTTTTTACAGCCAATTAATCATCACATTTCTTCAGATGGCATAAAGGGACAATTACATAACAATCCTCCTCCTCCTCCTCCTCCTTCTCCTCCTCCTCCTCCTCCTCGGAATATTGAAGCTAAAAACCAGTGGTGTATTAACCATTAAGCAGACTAAGCACGTGCTTAGGACACCAGGCCCAAAGGGGGCATCACAAAGTTGAGAATATGGCTTCATTTGTACAGTATGTACAAAGGAGGGGAGCACCAAGATTTGTCAGTGCTTAGGGCACCAGTGAGCCTCAATCCGCCACTGTAAAAACCCCATAGCATACCACTAGGTTCGCAGATCATCCTGGCTCAGGATCCACTGGAAGAACCAGGTCTAGAAGGTTTTCCTGAGGAGCACGGAGTTGGATTTCAGAAGAGGTGATATTCCAGAAAGCAGGAGCAGCAACAGAGAAGGATTTCTTTTTCATTAAAGGATCTTGGAGTGTTCTTACCCCATTCACGGACAACTACTAAATACGGTAAACTGCTATTTGGACCATCAAAATATCTTAAATGGGATGCATGAAAGAAAATCAGATGTCTTATGTATTTATCAAACTTAGAGTAAATGGAAGGAAGTAATATATTTAAATAAAGTTAATCTCAGTGTAGAGTGGAACTGATAAATTAATATGGGAGAATAATGGTGTCAATTTAATTATAAATGAAATGCCTAAACTGGCTATCAGAAAGCTCGAGTTTCCGTCACCTACTGGGGATAATTTGTGCAATATTTTGAATGAATGGGTTTTAGAGAAAAAATCTTATTAGGAATGCAATGAAGGAATTATTTGAATAGCACAATAACTTTTTTTAATTCCCTAGTTTTATTCAGTGAAATGAATTCCATTATTTCATTCAATAATGAATAATAATGGTAACTGCTTAGCTTATGATGTGTAGTTTAAATACATAAGGTTATTTATCTGTGCACATGGGAAGTGAGTCTAAAAGGATTATTGATGTGGTCCATCATGATGAAAAATTGAAAGTATTAGTGGAAGACACAAGAATAATACAAGGAACCTAATGTGGCAGAGACCATTTTTATGACACTGCCAAGAAAGAATCTTGAGAAAAATGGACAAAGGAGGGAAAAAACTAAAATAGCCTGACTGTAGAAACAGAAAATACAAGTATTGTGCACAAAAGTATTAGAAGGTTAAATTAATTTCCCAATGGGATAAATTGAAGTGGACATAAAAGAAAATGATGAGGAAGTTTCTTGGAACAGTGTGGAAGGAATGATATAACAAAGTGCCAGAGAAGTGTGCATGGTTAACGAAAGACTTGGTGGAGTGTTGAAGTGTCAGAGGAGATGGATAAGGAAAGGAATGCAAATATACAATGAGAACAATTATTACAAAAAAATGAAATTAATAAAACTAGTGTGCAATGTAGACTGAGGGAGAAAGTTTCAAGAAATATAGTCAAAGAGAGCAAGGAACAGTTAAAAGTGATGGTAAAATATCAGAGAGGTTTAATGGAAATTTAAATACTGCTTTTGAAGAAGTAAGTGGATGACGTTAAGAATTAAAATGATGACATTATTAGGATAAAATTGTAGCAAGAAAGGCTGAAAGGAGTATTTTAGAAATGTATATGGGAATGATAGTTATTCCATATTGTAGCATCCATTAAAAAATGGATGAATGGGAAATATGAAATACTGTGAGGTATTGAGAAATACGGATACAGCTTTAGAAGATTTAATTGGGAAATTACATTATAAAAATCCATGTTGAAGTGGTCTAGTGAAATAAACTAAACTAGAGCAGGGGTGAGATGCTACCAGTTTGGCACGATTCTATAAAAATGGTAGCTGCGAAGAGCAACTGACACTGAACTGGTTCAGTGTTTGGCCCACCCACCTACCAGGTCTCTAGGCTGTCCTTTATTCCCTGCTTTTCCCTCCTCAGCTGCCTTGTGCGGCACAGCTAAGGTTGCTAAAGAGGATTTTCAAATACTGTACACCCTCGTGCAGCACTTGTCAGCTGTCCAGGTAGCACAGCTGATGATTTCTTGCAAACATTGCATACATGCTTGTTATGATTGTCCACAGCTCAGAGAACCGGCAAATCACTCCACCCGCTAGCCCCTCTCCTCCCCACCCATTCACTCCTTATCTGGCATGAGACCCATCCTGGTTTGGTAAGTTGCTATTTTCCTTTTTTTTCCCCTGACCATCAGCTGTTCTGTTCTGCCAGGAGATTTAGATTAGCTAGAAAGCAGGAAATTCTTGGATTTCTTGCTTTCTAACTAATCTAAAAGCAGACCCGAACCTTCCTCACGACTTCGACTTCGACTTCTAGCTTCTACTTTTCAGTGCAGGTTTAGGTAGCCAATTGCAGATAGATAGATCTCTGTGTGTGATAGTGAATCTGTGAGCAACTCAATCTGCCTGCCTGCTTTGCCTGATTTTGGGTAAAAGTTGTTTTTTTAAAATAAAAAATTCAATATTTACATACATGGTGTGTGGTGAGTTAATTTTGTGAGTTTGCTTGTGAGCAAATTTTATATGACAGACTTAGGTAGCTGATTGCAGATAGATAGATCTCTAAGTGAAACTGTGATTCTGTGAGCAACTCAATCTGCCTTCCTGCTTTGCCTGCTTTTGGGTAAAAGTTGCTCTTATTTTAATAAAAAATCAATATTTACATACATAGTCTTTTGTGAGTTAATTTTGTGAGTTTGCTTGCTAGCAAATTTAATTTCTCTAGACTAGAGAAATACCTAAAGGAAGAATAGAACTAAGAATAGAACTAAGAAGACATTTCCTGACAGTTAGAGCAATTAATTAGCGGAACAACTTGCCTCCAGAAATGATGAATGCTCCAACACTGGAAGTTTTTAAGAAGAGATTGGACAATCATTTGTCTGAAATGTATAGTTTCCTGCCTGAGCAGGGGGGTGGACCAGAACACCTTCAAGGGCCCTTCCAACTAATTCCATTCCATTCTACTCTGTTGATTTCCCCATCATGAAAGTTGCAGTTAGATGAAATTGATGAGATTCTCCCCCCACTGCCAAGCCTGCCAAAATAAAAGTTGTTTTGAAAAGTCAATGTATATGAATTTATGGATCTAGTGGAAGAAAGTGTACAAGGGCAAAAAAAAGTATGAAAAGGTATAAGGAATAGCGTTGGTAAAGTTTAGAAATAATTCAATTTTGCTTCTATCTCCTGTGTTTAATTTTTTGGCTTATAATTTATTACTGTTTTTCTGCATTTTCCCTCCTCTGTACTTCTGTTTGCTAGGACATACATTTAGAGCAGGGGTGGGATTCTACTGGTTCGGACCAGTTCTATAGAACCGGTTGTTACCATTCTGCGCAGTTTGGAGAACCGGCAAATCATGCCACTGGCTGGCCCTGCCCCTCCCTGCCCGCCCGCCCCTTTCCTCCTGCCCAGTCACTCCTCATCTCGCATGTGCACCATCCAACTTGCCTGCGTTGTGCAAGCAAATTTTATGTGACAGACTCAGGCAGCATATTCCAGAAAGGTAGATCTGTGAGTGAATCTGTGATTCTGCAAGCAACTCAATCTCCTTGCCTGCTTTGCCTGATTTTGGGTAAAAGCTGTTCTTTTTTTAAATAAAAAATTCAATATTTACATAAATATTTATAAGCCATGCCCAGCCAGTCATGTCACCACCAAGCCACACCCACAAATTAGGCCACACCCACAGAACCAGTTGTTAAGAAATTTGAATCCCACCCCTGATTTGGAGACAGTTAATGCTCCCAAAAGAGTCAGTTAGGCATACTGGTTAAAGCATCAAGGAAGCCAGCAGGATGACCTCTCTCTCAGCTCTAGAAAAGAGATAATAACAAGCCACTTCCAAAATGTTGCCAACAAAACTTCAGGCAGTTGACTCAAGACTGACTTAAAGGCATCCAATGCCCCTCAAGTGCCACTGCTATCAGATAGGATGGCCAAATAAGAAAATGTGCCTAATTCCACCATAAAATAAAGTAGAACTATATAAAAAAAGTTAGACCACTATCCCTGTTTTCCAATGCAACTCAAGATTCCTTCCAATGGCAATATTAGTAAAAAATAACATCTCAGAACTTGGAAGCTTTTATGAATAAAGACCTGTATGTCACATTTATTACCCATCTTTAGTGGATGTGTTAAAAAGTTAGAAAATTTTGGAAATTTTAGACTAATTCACAGGATCTTCAAGATTAACATACAATTGAAAGCAGAAGCTTTTCATATGGGTTTGATGGATACACATCTAGGAGGAAAAATCATGGAACTTGGTTTTTACATATGATAATCGCATTGCTCACAATGGAAGAAATGGTTGGTGAATTTGCAGAGGTAACTAAACTGACTTCCTCATTAGAGAAAAGACAGTATCTACATATACTGCCAACCAGAAGAAGCCCTTCAGAAACATTGAATAATGAGAATAATGAAAAAAAATGAAATTATGATATATGATCTGAATGATTAGAAAAAAAATAGATAATACAAAAAATAGATCTTGTTTTTGTAACCACAGATTAAGAGGTAATTCTGTATTTATACTTATGTAAGTGTTTTAAAGAAACACTTTAAAACTATCTATCTATCTATCATCTATATCTATCTATCTATCTATCTATCTATCTATCTATCTATCTATCTATCTATCTATCATCTATTTATCTATCTATCTATATTCTGCACTCCTGGCATTTTATTTGTTCTTTTTTCTTTTCACATTATATTAGTTCTTATTTGTTTTTATCTTCCCCTTAAAATTATATAAAAATGAATAACCTTCATCTTAATTTCTGAACCTGCAATGAGATTACATTGTAATTAGTTCATTACTGACTACAGTACTGTACATACAAGTAAATATGACTTAAAAAATATTTAAGTGGGGATGCAATGTAGAAATAGAACAAAACCCTGAAATTTATAAACATAGCACAACTATGAATCTACATTGTGCAGAGGAATAATATGCAGCACGTTTACCATTTTGACATTCCTGGATTTATTGCTGAAGCTGGCACCTAACTGAGGATCATCTGCCAGGTAAAGGAACACTGAATGTTCAGGAGAACATGTCAAGTTTCTTCTTGTTTTGGAACAGCCATGGAAACATCAAGTCTCTCTGGGCTAGAATATTCATAGCCTGTGTTGGAATTCAGAATACTTTACAATATTAACTCTGGAAAAAGAGGAGTCAATAACTGAATGAAAATACTTGGGTAGGAGTAGGAGTATTTAAAGTAATCTCAAAAAGGTACATTGTAAACATAGATTTCTGATTATTTGTCATTCATCTTGCTTACCAAATCATCAGAAAATATATATATATATTTTGTGATCTTGTGACTCCTTTCTTGCGGCCCTTAGAAACCTTTCAAGCCATCTTTGTAGAAGATGACCAGACTGAGTCTGAGAGAGGGGTCAAATGAGTCATCAGTCATGAGTCTCTTCACACCCACAAGAGATCTAAGTCCAACCCACCTTGAATTCCTTTTGCAATTCCCGCTAATTTCCCTTGACCATTAGTAGTTCAGATTGTTGTAGAGCAGGGGTATCAAACTCACATCGCCAAGGTGGCATCACATGATGTATTGGGACTTTTCCCCCCTTCACTAAATCAGGCATGAGTGTGGCCAGAAAATGACCCAACTTGTGGGCCACAAGTTTGACAGTCCTGTTGTAGAGAACTTAAGCTTGCAATAAATCTTTATACTCATCTGAACTGCTTAAATCTCCTGATATTCCCAGTGCTTGACAATCTTTGCTGGAAACAGCAATTTTCCGCTATCTGGTTATGGGAAACTTGCCTCATTTTTTATTTTTATTTTTTTAAAGTTATCCCACTGAGGGAACACATTCCAATAATCTACTTTCTCAACCTCTGTATGTAATGTTGTTTTCCTCCTTCATTTCGTCAGCTCATTTGTAATTTTACTGCTAACTGTCCTGATTGGATTCTGTTGAATATAATCCTTCCTTTGCGTTCCGTTAGGCCATGTAACTTCAAGTAAGTTGAATGCTTTATCATCTGAAAACTTCAAAATGTGTTAGCTCCCACCTGTACCTCATCAATAATTCTGTGATTTGTTAATGTTCATTTAAAATGTTCCCAAACATTGATAGAAACACATGGATTTCTAACAGCAGCTGGCTTCTTAGAATCAGATGATTTAGTTCGTTTACTCGCTCAATCAGTGTTTACAGCTTGTCTAGATAACTTGATTATTATTTATAACCACTTCTTCAATATCATGCTTACATAAATCTTGCATTTGTAAAAACATTTTCTCCTAAACATATTCTTATCTGGTTTGTTTCAGTTCCCTTAAATTGTCAAGAGTTAGTTGATACTTCAGATATGAGAAGAGTGCACAAAAACAGGCAAAACATAACAACATGAATGATATAGTTTCTATTGGCTGAAAACTGAGGAATGCAAAAAATATATTCAAAAGAAGAATGGCATAGTAATCTGGCACTAGAATGGAACGGAATTTTATTATAGCATTGCTTGGAAACTATCCCTAGTGGAAAAATGGATGGATTTATCTGCTGTAACAATTTGCACCCACAAGTACATTGGATAGAGTGAAACAGCTGCATCATGCAGCAAATTTTGAGTGCATCAAAGAGCATGGTTAGATATCTTGTTTGCTCTTACTATAATTTTCCAGTTGAGGATAGAGAGAAGAGCTTCTGGAATCTTTTATTTGCTTATTGACATTGCCTTAGGACCCCAGAATCAATCACTCTATTTACTGTAGTACTTCACTGTTGTCTCTGGGAGGTGTGATGAGTGCAAAAAACAATGAGTACCAAACAGGTAGCTGACACCAGGTTCTAGCTTGTGCATTGAGTACCAAACAAACAATGACTACTGGGACAAAATTTTTGTGTCAAAATGTGTTGAATACCAAATTCAATAAATTTCAGTTGAATACCAAGGCACCACTGTATATGATTAACAATAGCATGTATTTGAGGTTTTCCAGCATACCTTTCAGGGTCCAAATGTAAACATCTTTTTACTATTTGAAATTGCTCTGTTGGATAGCTACCTGAAAATGGAATGGAGGTCAGAAAGTGAAAACTCTCATCTATCCTTCTACTAAGCAGGCACATTATTATGCTCTTGGTGGCAACCAGTTATACTCATTATTTCTTGATTTTTCCCCACTGTCTCCAACTCTAGTGAAAATCAAGAAATTAGTTAGACTCTGTGGAAGAAGAGAGAACACTTGAAAGTGATTATATCAATACATTTTCCATCTCCCCATTCCTTAGTGAGATAGTAATGTTTCATAAAATCATATTAAATTGAACTGTTTTGGCAACCATCTCACTAGAAAAAGTACTATCCAAACATGTGGTCTCATGAATTTTTTTTCTCCTCTTCTCACAGTTCACTTCCTTAGTTGCACTTCCTAAAATATAACTCATGATCTTTTCTTAGGATTTTATCCAAGAAAAGAACAATAAGTTCTGAGGCTCTATGAATGGCGGTAATGGAAAAGAATGATGAAATTCTTCATAGACCTCTATCTACATAAATATGGCAATTATTTTGATGTGCTTTTACTTTATCCCACTGTAAAAGAATTCAAAATACTTTAAATGAAGAACTGTGTCGGTGCTGGTATTATTTAAAAATAATAATCAGAGACTGGGTGTCAAGCTTCAGACAGTAAGCAAAGATGAGAACCTGCTCTTCTGGACATGAAGAGAATGTAATATCTCAAAGACTAATATATAGGATGCTTTGAAATCAGGGATAATTTTGTATGTAAAACAGAACATTGTTGCCATTCCTCTCTTCAAACATGGGAAGCTTATAAATGTTCACTCACTGAAATTAGAAAAAAAAATATGTGAAACTGATCTTCCTGGATATCACTTTCTTATTAATCATACCAAGATACCAAGATTCAACAGAAAGGCAGCTAATAGAATGAAAAAAAAATGCATTCTGCATTTTAAAAACTTGGAAACTGTTATTGGAAAGGGTTTTCCCTATCCATTTGTGTCCAACTCTAAGGGTCCATGCTCAACTCTGTTTCTTAGCTGAGGAAGCCAGCATTGTCTGAGATACAAGATAGGATATATCAAGTTTGGATTGTGTGCAAGTCAGATTCTGGGTGGTCTGTTTTTGAAGCTAACACCAGTGACACAATGTCTAAAAGTTTTCTCTGCTTGGGAGACAAATATTTTTCTGATCTGTGAATTTATTTAAAATGTGCTACGTTATGAACATACAAAACATAAAACAGAATTTTGTCTTTTCCTTAACTTTGATAAGAAGAAAAAAGCTCATTGTAAGGACTAGTATTATTTCTGTAGGTTGGAAGTTAAAAACAAGGCAATAGGCAATGTGCCAGCCTTTCTGAAAAGTTTGCTAAATTAATAAGTTTCCTTCCTATTCCCATATGGATCTCAAAATTGTTACTGCTGTTTGAAATGATAACTGAAGCAAAGGCAAAAATATGAAATAATTTGATTAACAGCATGAAAATCATTCAAATGACATTTTATTCATTAAATTTATATGCCACTGATCTAGAGGTAAATAAATTACTCTTTCCAATCCAACAGAATATTGGAAGTATATGTGTAAATGGTTTAGGATTATGTCTGCCTGACAATCAGCAATATAACTCTCCAAAATTAGAAGTGGACAAAAATCTGTATATAGAGAGAAGAAAGAAAATAGAAAAGCACATTGGGAAAATAGTCTGGATCCAGCTCAGGGCTATGAAGAAAAAGTTTTCTAGAAAAAAAGTTTTTCCCATATATACAGTAGGAAATGCAGTTCAAACAATGAAACCAATTATATTCCTCTCCTCTCCACTCCATTCCACTTCACTCCATCAACTCTCTTCTAGCATTGTCCAACTACAAATTGACTCAGGATGGCTCATGCACACAAAAATGACCAAAAATATGTGAATCAATTTAGAAACAAATAGGTCTTGTAGGCCCTAATCACTTACTTTTAGTCACATGAGATATTCTCTGCCTACCTTAGGGGAAGCCAATTCTAAGCAACTTAAAGAGTTTAGGGCAGAAAGGTTAGGGAGGATTGATGCAATTATTCTAAACCCCCCCCTTACACACACACACGCACACACACATATACACACACACACATATGCAAAAATATGACTGGTATCTGTATCCTGTCTTTGAAGTTCCTTCTCTGTTCATTTATGGCTAATGCAAGCCTTGTAGATGCTCAGCTCTAAATGGAGCCTTGTTTCTTTAGTCACATTTTTAAATGAATCTATGTTGCTCTCTTTAGTTTTGCTGTCCTTATTTTTAAGATGTTGCAATGTAATGTGATGTTGTAATTTTATGGTTTTAATCCGGAATTTGTTCCTGCTTTGAGATTTCTTTTTCACAATTACACTGAAAGTTTCTTACTGATTTTCATAACTTGCTTACACATATATTTTCCTATCTAGTCTGGGAACCGCATCGTATAGTATTATTTCTGTCGAGCAACATACTTCATGAAAGACAGACAAATACAACCTGTTTTATTTGCTAATGTGGGCTAATCCTTTCCATATTGCCTGACTTCTAAATATAAGCAGGAATAGATAGATGAAGTCTCACTGGTAATACTTCATGGAGAATGGCATAGTCGTTCCACGCTTTCTCTTTTGTTTGTGTGTAAATACATACAGTCTTCCCTTATGTCAATGTAGAATGCAGGAATAATCTTACATTTACAAAAAAAAATTTTTTGCTATGTTTAGTGTCTCCATTAGATGAAATTAAAATATTTGTTATGGCCTAGCTTTCCTCTGCTTTGACCAAAGGAACATGTTTCCTAAGAACCATAACTTGCTTTCATGAGCAATTCAGTTAGTCTACTATAGTCACAGAGTCTAAACAAAGCTGGATTCTTCTATGCTTCAGGAAATATATTAGCAAAAACCTGTAGCCTCCTTAGCTATGTGAATGTTTACACATTTCCATTAAAAAAAAAAAAACTTTCTTTGGCTTCTTAAGAATGTATTTGAGGAAACAGCATTTCTAGTGGTTAATACAAGCAGGATCTTTGCTGAGCAGTACAAATGAAACTTGTCACAAAGACAGTGATGACAAAAGTACAGTTTTATATTTCCAGATTTGTCAGATTCTTACCAAATATGGCCATAAAACCACAGGCAGGAGAGCTTGTTCTTCAGCTGTTTTGTGGGAAGAGTCACTGCTTGGTAAACAGAGCATATGCACTAGAACAGAAGGTCCATCTGGCATCTCTACATAGGGGTGCAACAAACTCCTTTTTGTCTACAAGTCTGGGCAGGCACCGTTTGTTGAGACCAACCTGCCCCTAACTGACTGTTCATCAGGAATGTTGGTCTTCAATCCCCAAATTTTCTAGTCAGTCTGGAAATGATGGGGTAGACACCTCCTTACTGTTTTGCTTCAAGCAATTTCTATGCAGTGGAGAGAATTCAACTTCTACCTCAGCTTAAGAAAGTCCTTGCAAAATATCCATTCACAAAGTTATGCCTGTTTTAGTGAGGTAATTCTGCTAGAAGGCAAGATACTACTTTGAAGGGACCAATATGTTTTCTCCCTCTGCAGTTAACCTTTTTGGCTTTGGTTCAGCTTTCTATGTTCAGCACATTCTTTTCCAGATTGGTTTATCTGCCAGGCTGAACTTCTTGTTCTTTTTTTCCCCCAAAAAAAATTCTTTAGACATGTTCTAAATTTCTCTCTCAGTTTGTACAGGGTGCTGGCCAGGACTGTGAGGTTTGATTGTTCTTTTGCATGAACTTGGACAAGTGAACAATTTGAACACTACTGATACTCCTCTGGCATAAGATGATGCAAAGGAAGATAATAGTTGCAGGCATGCTACTTTTTAGGGCATCTTATCTACCACCAATGCTTTGCCATTGAGAAACTATTTTTAATTCAGATTCTAAAGAACCTCAGGATTTCTGGAAACGGACTGGATATATTGCTTTACAGAATTCTGATTAACATGTTGAGTTACACACAGATTTAAAATGGACTAGGTTTTTAAGGGAGACTAGTGATAAGAGCTTAACATGGGATGGGATATGTTTTAACACAACCAAGATATCTGAACTAGATACAGCTCGGTCAAGACTACATTTTAAATTCATAAAACTTGCTTGCATGATTAGAAAACTTTGTGCATGATTTCTGAGGTGGTATCTATAGGAGAAGGAAATAATAGATGACTAGAAGATTTGAAATAGATCTTCCAAATGATGCCATTCCCTCCTATTGCTGGATCTATCCTGAAAAGTTATATGTTGGGAATGGGATGGGGAATATAAACAAGAAAATAATGATTTTTCTCTATAAATGTCTGACTTGGAAATCTACAAATCATATGAATTGGCTAAAAGTTTGCAAACTTTCCCTGATATTTTCAATATAGTATGACTGGTGGAGAGAAAATAAACAGGAAGTTGGAAATATTTAAATAAAAAGTGTGTAGAAGCTCAGGTTCCTTTATCAAATTTGGATAAAGGGGGAAAAAGTAGAACCATCTATAATGTATTAGAAATCAACAGCATTGTTGAGGTTGACAATCATATGAAAAACTAATAAAAAAGACAGTAATCTATATCTTTGTTAATCAAATTTTGGTGGCTACTAACAATATTTGCAATACAATTACAAAAGAATAGTTAAGTATAGATTATAGAACTTATCCTGTATCTGATTGCTTTTTCCTAGCATGATAATGCAGTAAAATGTTTCACAAGCAGATATATTTATTCATTTGTTGGTGTTAGGTAGACAATTCAAACAAAACAAAGCCTTCTTTCTCGATCTGATTATCTTAAGACATTTTTTATTATGAAGCAAATATTAAAAGAATTTATTCCTTCTGTACTCCTAGTACTAAACAAGTACAATAGAGAACACGTACTTTCATAGCATTCATCATATCATTTTTAAAAAAGGTACTACAGTTGTAGAAAAGTTTACATAAAGATATTTACTGTATGTGTTTTGGAAGAATTATGATACCATTAAAGATTTTTTAGATTATGCAGAGTATCACAAGAGTTTAATTTCTATTGGTTTCAAGAAGAGGAAAGTATCCTTGAGAAAGTGGTACAGAGTTTTTAAATTCCTTTTCCTCTAGGTGTGGTGAGAATTGTTTTTGTTTTTACATGATGGGGAAATTGGGGCTGTTCCAGTGGGTCCTTTAATTAAACAAACCCAATTTCTAGTGCAATGTATATTTATAATGCAGAATATTTAACCTTTAATAGGACACTGATCGAGTTTTATTTATTGTGATTTCAGAAATTCATTGGGTTATGTAAAGTAGTTGTCAAAAGAATATATCTAGATTAGATAACCCAGATACCTGAAGCTTCATTGTTTCCTCTGTCTTAAGAAATGACCTTATGACATATATTCTCTACTCCAATTCATTAGCTTGTCATAGTAAACAGAAATTGTGGGGATAATAAAATAATGGGACTATCCAGAATTTATCCCAAAGCCATATAATTGTAGCAGAAATAAAGCACCTACCCTATACACATAAAATCCCAGACTCAGTTGTAGCCATTCAAATAATGCTCTGAAAGACTACAATCAAATATCTGTAAACAATAGAAAAGTATGTGTAGTTTGTCATTAACTGTTTTTGACTTCCAATGCTAGCCTATAGCTTGGGGTTGCTCCTATTCAAACATTGATCAGGTCTAACTTTACTTAGATTTACTTAGAATGCTTGCATATGTTATGCCATGCAATCAATAACAACAACTTCATTGAAAGGGAAGTTGCAGAATATGGAAAAGAACAAAACAAGTTTGGGTGTGCTCCCTTTGGACTTAAACCAAACATTCAATAGCTTCTTTTTAGGAAATGAAGAAGAATTCTTGGAAGACTGAAAGAGCTAGCTCAATTTTTAAAAAGGCATATTCCTGGAGAAATTCAGAAGTGATACAACAAAATATAGGAAAATTAGAGGTGACTTTAATATTTTTGGCCATAAATGGTCATTGCCAATTGATAGGTGGGAATAAAACTTTGATGGCTGCTTCTAAAGGCAGCATTCTCTTTTTAAGTGTTTGCAGGCTCTTTAAGCTAAGGCCAAGTATGGACTGGCAGGGGTGCCAATGTAAGGAGCAATAACACTGCCCATCTGTCAAAATCATTCTAGAAGTGCAAATTTTACATCAGTGCAAGATAGCAATAGCACTTAGACTTATATACCGCTTTATAGTGCTTTATAGCCCTCTCTAAGTGGTTTACAGAGTCAACATATTGCCCGCAACAATTTGGGTCGTCATTTTACCCAGCTCGGAAGGATGGGAGGCTGAGTCAACCTTGAGCCTGGTGGGATTTGAACAGCTAAATTGTAGGCATCTGGCTGCAGAAGTGGCTTGCAGTACTGCACTCTAACCACTGCGCCACAGAGGCAAGATGGTATAATTATCACTGTGGCCCAGGGGTGCACATAACCCTTAGTCAGCACTGCTTGTGGACATGCTGCTTAATAACCTATCCTAGTCCCTTGTCCAGCAGAGATGTTAACTAAGTGGCGTTTAGTTTTCTGGTGTTCCTTCTTCTTCTTGCTGAGTATTGAAATTTGTTTGTTTTTCTCCAGTTTGTGTCAACCTTATCAATTCTCCAGGAATTTTCAAAGATGAGAGTCAACAGTTCTGAGATCATTTTGTCCAACACCTTGAACATACTGGAATGTAGTTCAATAGCCCTGGAAACCTGCTGAATTAGTTTAGGCCTGAGCTTCATTCTATCACTTTTTCCAAGCACTCAGGAGACTTTTTTTCTGAGAAAATATTGCAGATATAAAGGTGTTAACTGACAACGAACAATTTCACCCTCTTCCTACTTCCTATTATTGGTTTTACACCTTTCCCATGCAACAAATCCAAAGCTTCCATTTTTCTTCTTTTCTTTTAGATATACTGCTAGATCTTTAGATATATCTTTAGATATAGCTAGATTTCTTATATTTTGCATTGTTTGTTAATTTCATCACATTCTAAGCTATAACTTAGAATACAGCTTTTATGACTCCATCCAAATAGACTCAAGGGACACATTTGTACTGCTCCTGAGTTACTAGACTCTGTTTTCTACAGATTTTTTTCCTACTGCTAAATTTGTTAGTAAGTCCACCTTTTACCTAATAGTTTTCTGAAAGCTTTTTTTCTTCCTATGAGAATGTCTTCTGGCTGTACTTTTCAGTATATTGTTTTCTAGGATCACAGATCCCTCTTGGGCTTATTTAGGGCTTCAAGGACTCAGTGACATCATTTATGAACTAGATTAAGTAAGATTACAAAACTAATTTAATTGAAGATAAATTAGGATGAATTAATGTAATGCATTCTTTGGAAGTGATTCTAATAATTTTAGAAGGATATCCTGGATAAATTCCTGAGCCTTGGTAGAATCTAAGGCCAGAGGCATGTTGTCTTAGAAGTTTAGCACTCCCACACTTATGTGCTGTATGAGGAATTATGCTGCACTGGAAAACACATTTTATATACTATCATATTTGGGAAATCATCACTCGTAAACCAAAATCTTTCTTTGAGGAATGATTTGCATACTTTGCACAACAGTTCAAAACCATATAGGCAAAAAATGGTTGTGTAAGGACAAAAGGCTTCTGATTGCAGATCTTCTATTTGCCAAAATATTCTGAAATAATTAAAAGGCAGGCTTTCTGAAATTAGTATCCTGTCATCCTTTGAATGTGAAAGTAGGTTTGCTGGACCCTGTTAATACAGATTGGTTGAAGTGCTTGAATGTTATTAAAATATTACAAGTGAAATGATTTGTGCATGCAATACGCCAATTAAGGCAACAAGCCATCTTTAGATTTTTACTATTCCTTTTGGATGTTTTGGAAATCATTAATATTGGCAAACATAATTAGATTGTTTTCAGCACTTTTCCTCTATAATTTAATCAATGTGGCTGCATATTTTCTACTCTCTGTTAATGCTGGTCAATGATAAGGAAAGGTAGAGTTCAGTGTTGTGTTGTGCCATCAAGATGGATCCAGAACCCTCATGCTGATATTTGTTATAATTGTTAAGAAAAAACATATCAGATAAAACTTCTTATTTTTTCTTTTTATTCTCTATATTTTCCTTAGTTTGCACTGAGTTTCTTTATCTTTGTTTCTGGAAAGTATACAGGTAGTCCTCCAGTTATGAGCACAATTGAGATCAAAATTTTTGTTGTTAGATGAGACATTTGTTAAGTGGATTTTGCAACCTTTCTTGCCATAGTTGTTAAGCGAATCACTGCAGTTGATAACAGTCATTAAGAGAATCACTGCAGTTAGTAACCCGGTTCTTAAGTGAATCTGGCTTCCCCATTGACTTTGCTTGTCAGAAGGTCAAAAAAGGTGACCACATGTCCTCAAGACACTGCAGTGGTCATAAATATGAACCAGTAGCCAAGCACCTGAATTTTGATTGCATGATCATGGGGATGCTGCAAAGGTTGTAACTGTGAAAAATGGTCATCAGTCACTTTTTTCAGTTCCATTGTAACATTGAACGGTCACTAAATGAGTTGTTGTAAGCTGAGGACTACCTGAAATAAAAATTATGGTATAAAAAAGATAAAACAAACTTGACCTTTCCCTCACAGCTGAAATAGAAAAATGCTACAAGCTTGTTCATTACCATTGAAAATGTAATGTGATAGAAGGTGAATGTTAACCCTTGTGAAATCATATTAGCTCTATGCAATTAATTTTAGTTTTGGCATGGCCCCACCCACTGTTTGGGATATTGTCTCTGGTATGTCATTCTAAAGCCAAGGGCGGAGTTGTCTGTATCTCAAAAGGCTGCCTGCTCGTTTCCTAGATCACAATATAATTGACAGAGAGATTATTGCAAAACCAAGGGCCAAAGACTGCCTTAAGGAAGCCATGTAAATACGGGCATGGCAAAGAAAGCAAAGCATTACTCAGGGACATATCTTGCATGTGATGCATAGTTCAACCGAGTTGTTTCCCTTTGTATCTCATAACAACATGATGCAAATATGAGCCTGCAAGCAGGACAAATTTTACAAAAGCCGGCAACAACATGTAGAATGATGCATTTCCTGCCTGGTCCTTCAACCTGATAGGACCTTATCATGAATCCAGATTGGAAAGAAAATGGATAACTTTGCATTTGTGTCATATATCCAAGAACTTAATCAGGGTATGTAAGTTTTCCCCCTTGTTGTGCTCCCCCACCCCCCACATTTGTTACATGATTACTCAACTGGTTCTGCATGAGAAACTCTAGGTTTTTCAATAGCTACTTGTTCCAGAAAGATTGGGTGTCCAGTTCCTTCTCTAATTGTGTTCTATTTTGGGAGACAGGGTGAGAGATTTTGTTTCCCTTCCCAGAAAAGAAAAATAAAGCCTAGAAGAACCTATTAACACCACCTTTTTTTTTCAAACTTTGCTGGCCTTTCTGTTTAAAAGCCAACATTTTGTTTCTAGCCAACAACATGAGCTCATTCTAGCTCTAGAAAAACAAAGAAAAATAAATACAGGGCACTTTGTGCTCTTAAGTAATATCCTTGGGTTTTGGGGAAAGATTGTATGGAAAGCTACATGGAACTTATTAATATGATTCAAAAATTGGGTGGACTTTCCTTTTTGTGTGTTTAACCTTTAGCGCAGCAGGGAATAACTGGGTGGTATGGTAAAAAAGGATATCTTCCCAGGGTATTTCCTACTATTGCTTAAGTTATTCAAAGGAGACTTCTTTGACTAAGACTTTGATGCTCTCTTGTCTTTCTCTAGAAAGGTAGAACTGAAACTCTGAGTTGTTGGATATCATCAGAATCTGTGCTAGCTGATAATAACCCCCAAACTATTACAATGTTTTGTCAATAGCACACACCCCATCCTATTAAGAAAATGTTTATTGGCTGCTCAATTTGGTTTTTTTCCTTCCTATCATTTCTTAATTCAGAACTTTTGTTGTATCATACATCCAAAGAGAAAGAGTGTGTGCCTCACATGTGCACAAACACACGCAATAAGTCCTTTTTTAAAAATTTGCTCATGTCAAAGATGGGGAGCTGGGTCGACTCCCTCCATGCTTGGGAAGAAGTCCATGGAGATGAATGCTAGAAGCTGCATGTAGGTTCTACAGATAGGAGGACAAGAGTGCTCTATTCTGAAAAATCAGTAGCTGACTATTTGGAAGAACCCCGCCATTAAAAAACTCTTCTCATAGTGAACCTGTGTCCTCTTGTCATTGTTTTTGACACAACTTAGCTGTGGCCTCAAAAGCTTAGGTCTTAATGCTGTGCAGTGATTGCCAACCAGTGGGCCGGGGACCACTGGTGATCTGTGAGAAAATTTTGGTGGTCCACAGAGAAATGTCACCTGCAAAGCACCACCCAAAGCAATTAATCCAGGCTGTGTGGGAAAACAAGGCTGCACCGCCCACATAGCCTGTGGGAACACAAGGCTTGCATTGCGAACAATATGAGGTAGTGAAGGGAGGGGGGGAAAGGGCAACTTGCCCCAATCACCCCAGGCACCTCGCCTGGCCACCGGGCTGCTTCTTTCCACTTCTTTCTTCTTCTGCTTTTGGCTGCACTCAAGGAAAGCAGCAAAAGTCTTTCTTTCTCTTCCCCAAACTCTGTGAGAAATGAGTTTTTGGGACCCTGCAAGGCATCCTGCTCCAAGAGGCTGCACCAGCAAAGACTCATTTCTGGCAGTTTGGGGGAGAGAAAGAAAGACTTCTGGTGCTTTCCTTGCATGAAGCCAAAAGTCTCTCTCTCCCCCTGAGAACAGAGCTGGAGACGGTATCCTGCGATCCCAAATAAAGAATGATTGACTTGTAGGAAAACAAGGTAGGAATTTTCCTGCAGATTTTTGGGGGGATTTTCCCAGGGTCTCTGGTCCATGGGATTTAAAATTGTGAGTTTGGTGGTCCCTGAGGTCCAAAATGTTGGCGACCCTTGCTTCAGAGGAATCTCCAGATCACTATCCTCTTATCCCTTTTGCTTTAGACAATATTGTGAGAAGAACTACAAGAAGAATCCACCAAGAATCAATCAAGAGTATGAAGTGAATGCAAAGCATCACAGGAACATTATCTATCCACCAACTCCTTAAAACATTGATTGTTGAACCACTTCCACCTTTATATGCCATGTTAATCTTAGGCACCAGAAAATGGTTCTTCTTTCCACAGTTATCAAGGTTTCCACTTTGAATGAAGGTGGGAATCAGAGGCACTGAAGGTCTTTTGGCCAACACATTCCATTCACCTGATGAAAATATTGCCCAAATAAAGAGATTTGGCTGGCCGGAGAGACCTTTGGCAAGCAAAGTAGCTGAGGTCACAATCCAGTTTTATCCTTTCCTTCCCCTGATCACAAGGGGTTCTTTTTTCCCATTCAGAACACTCTACCATGCTACATTAATGGCTTACATGGAAAAGAGCAACTATTTTAGCTGCTTCACTTTCTGCTGCATTTCAACTGAAAAGTAGAAGAAGGGCTGCAGCACACCACTTTCAATAGAAAACTCTCCCATTTGGGATTGTAAAGAATACTTAGAATTCTTTTAACAAAGCCTCTCTTGGGATCGTATCCAGTTAATTAGAATTATTACATATATACAATAGGTTTTCAAGACCAATAGGCACAACATGTCATTATAAAATCACAAGTGGTCATTCACTAGACTGGAAAGTTTTTTGCCAACTGAAGATTTAGCTTGAATAGCTTTTATAGATTTAAAGATATATCGTGCATATTAATGTAATGCTGTTTTAATATTAAATAATATACAGTATATTAATATGACTATCACATTTTCAATCATAATTATAGGCTCATTTTATAATAATAACTTGTATTCTTTTTAGATTTATTTTATCCCACATTTATTTTTATAAATAATTCAAGGTTGCAAACATACCAAATATTCCTTCCTCTTCCCATTTTCCTTACAAGAACAATCCTGTGAGGTGAGTTGGGCTGAGAGAAAGTGACCACCCCAAAATTACCCAGTTGCATTCCATGCCTAAAATACAACTAGAATTCATAGTCTCCTGATTTCCAGCCTGGTGCTAATAGACCAAACTAAAATTAGAAACTATCCTTTCTCATTTAACAGTCAGGAAAATTCACATTAACTGAATTGCTTTTTTTAAAAAAAAATCTTGAACATCACAAATTATTTTAAGAGGTACTACAATTGTTCTACTGTACTTAGTACTACTACTATCAGAAATAGTAACAGTTAGAAACTAGGGATGCTGCAAATTGTTTAGTAACAAAAGCAAGCTATATCTATTTTAATCAACTTACCTCCCATGTTTGCACTGAGTCAATAGGCTTTACGCAGACCCAGAGAGACCACAGAGAAATGTGCAAAACAACTCATTATAGTTGTGTATGTTCATAACCACATATTATCCTTTCAAGGAAATTACAATCAACAGTATTACAACTACTTCCATATGGTATAATTTTACAGATAACTATCTTTCAGGCACAGACAGCTATAGTTGTTAACTATTCTTGACTGAAATATCTAGTAAATAACAGATTATTGCTTCAAAAATCACAGGAAAAAATGATTTCCTTTAAATACTTATTGCCATCCACTTTCTTTCCAAAGGGGTTTTGGCTGGACTTTTTAAAATTGGAAGTCATTCCAGCCAACTTGCATTAAAGGACTGCTCTCTTAGTTGTCCCCAAAATAAAAAGGAAATAAAGGTTCACCTCGCACATACTGTATGTGCTAGTCATTTCTTGC
Organism: Pseudonaja textilis; assembly: GCF_049901715.1. Classification (NCBI taxonomy): domain Eukaryota; kingdom Metazoa; phylum Chordata; class Lepidosauria; order Squamata; family Elapidae; genus Pseudonaja; species Pseudonaja textilis. Next base: position 90,908,360 of record NC_141991.1, read on the forward strand.
TCTGAAGAGCCAGCGCTGTCCAAAGACATCTCTGTGGTCATGTGGCCGGCATGACTAAATGCCAAAGACACATGGAACACTGTTACCTTCCCACCAAAGCTGGTTCCTATTTTTCTACTTGCATTTTTTAACATGCTTTCTAACTGCTAGGTTGGCAGAAGCTGGGACAAGTAATAGGAGCTCACCCCATTATACAGTGCTAGGGATTTGAACCGCTGAATTTCCGACCTTTCGATCAACAAGCTCAGCATCTTAGCCAATGAGCAAATACTTGCAAACAAAAAGACTCAGTGTTTTTAGAATTCTTTTTAGGTATCATAAAGCAGAGATTTATGTAGCTTTCAGAACATATTGAATTGCACTTGTCAGCAAGTCCACTTGAAGATGAGGTATGATGGTTATATTATTGAGCAATTTCTGGAGGATCACAGGTACCATGAACAGCTTGTTTAACCTGGATTTCTGTTTTCTATCCATCAACACCCTTGCTTCAAATAAACTAGAGGTAAAATGAAATGTAGTTCTCAATTTAAAGAAAGCATTAAGTCTAAAATCAAGATTGCCAGAATATTTGATGACTGTGAATTCTTAAAAATATTGCACAATCTACTCTGCACTGCAAAAGCATTTGATGATATATTACACAGCTGTCATGGATATTTTTTCCTGGGCCAAAGGCTATCCTGAACATTAAAGATGTGTACCAAGTTCTGCATCTTCAATGATTAACCATGTTTCTCTTCCATCATATTAAAAATAATAAGATGGTTGCCAGTTTTGGGGGACGTTGTCTGCCTAAGGCTCTCATATGGCCCTCAAGTCTCAAAATACAAATCTAGATTATAATGATGGCCAAACAACATGGACCTTATTGCCAAGCAACATGACTTTATTTTAATTTACTTTACCTTCTTTTATTATATTCACATTTTATCACAACCTTGTAATACAGAATTGGCCTTTGGTAAGATATGAAAGTATAATGTCAGATCCCATTTTATTGCACAATCTATTAAAGAGCTAATTAATGCCTGTGTGTTGATGTTTTAGTCTTTTCATGTACACTAGAATATTAATTTTTCAATGATTCTATCACTAATTGATCTAGGCAAAGGATAACTAGTATTGACTCAAGCAATAGAATTTGGCATGCATAAATCTAATGTAGGAAGTTCTAAGAATATAAGAACAGCCTTCCTGGAACAAGACATAGGATTATTTAGTCAAACTTTCTGATAATTGGATGGCTATTCAAATGTTAAATGAAAAACAACAATATGCAAAATAACCATGGGAAGAATGAAGTGAAGTTCCTTTACCCTTTGGCAAGCCAGCTCAAGATTCTGCAATAAAAATTGTAGGTTAGCCACAAATAGAAGCTGCAGAGGAAGCTCTTAGTTGCTACTGAACTACAGATCCCAGCATAACTTAAGGCCATGGTAGAATGAGCTTTTGAAAATTTTAGTCTACCATCAACTCCAGATCATCAAGATTTTCTGCTCATGTTTAGAAAATGATTCATATTGCCCTCAATACAGCCTCAATACAGCCTTAATGGCTAAAATGTTCTCTTACTTCATCATAAGTACAACTGTTGTATCACAAAAGAAATTCTTTATCAGATTAATAGAATTCTAGAAGATATGCAACAATTTGTAAGAAGGTCCATATGCTGTTTCTTTGAATGAATTTATTTGGTAATTCAATACATTCAGGGCCAAGGGAACAGACAAAATAAAAACAAAAATAAATTCAGAATCATAGATAGGTTTGAAATTCAATTGGCTTTTTTCCTCCATTATTATTTCTACTCACTTGGATGTACAAGTCAATTAAGATGCCTTTATTAAGGGTATTGCTCTAAAAATAATTGTTCTTCCTATTTGTTTCTTTAAAATTTCCTAGGAAAATAAACAATTCCAGCTCACTAACTTCAATTCTGCTACTATTACGTGTTACTTCCACTGAGCAAAGACGGGGAAAACAAATAGGGAAAAAACATGGATTTTTCCCACAGCCATAAATGTAACATTTCTGTGATCCCCCCGCCCCCCCAATACAGGAAATATTATGTAAACATGTATTTATTTAGTATGATGTAGCAAAATGCAGCATGAAGCATGAAATTCACAAAAACAACATATAAGATGTGTATATAACATATATAGCAGTGTTCCAATATTTGAGGGGCTGCCACAAAGAGGATAGGGTCAAGCTAATTTTCTAAAGCACCCAAAGGCCAGACAAGGAATAATGGATACAAACTGAACAAGGAAAGATTTAACCTGGAAAAAAGGAGAAACTTTCTGACAGTGAAAACAATCATCCAATGGAACAGCTTGTCCTCGGAAGTTGTGGGAGCGCCATCACTTGAGACTTTCAAGTAGAGATTGGACTCCCATCTGTCAGAATGGTGTAGGGTCTCCTGCTTGGGCAGGGGGTTGGACTAGATGACTTACAAGCTTCCTTCCAACTCTGATTATCTGTTATCCATATCAAAATATAAAACATGAGAGCAGTGAATTATTTTGAAAAGACACAGTATGAATGATGAATTAAATTATGAATCAAATTAAATTATGTGTGAGCATAATACATGAGATGTGTGGAAATACAACTAGGACGGTTATTTCATTCACCATCTAATGAGTTCCAAATAAGACATGCTCACCTGCAGAAAAGTTGGAGCAACAAGAAGTAAATCCTGTTATGGTGCAACAGGAGAAACTATTTGGGCACTGCCATTTTTTCTGTTTCCCAATTCCACACTAAGTCCTCTGAAGCTGATGCAAATTGCTGAAAACAAATAGACAAGAAAATGAACTGTTCAGAACTTCCTCTAGATAACCAAGAAGTGAGTGTGAAACCTACAGTATCATTCAGTTCATGTTCTCACCTCAACTACCATCCCTCCTGGAATAAAATAAAACAAATTCCCCCGTCATCATACAACACAAAAACAGACATAAATCAACTGCTAGTGCCACTCCTACTCGTGTTTTTGGAACCTGTGGAGCACAGATGTTTGGTTATTCATAAATAACAACAAATCTGAATCATTGCTTCCCGACAGCAAAGTGATCATCTTTCCAGCAAACTGGGAGTGATTGGTTGTTTTGCTATACACATACATTCAATGTATTTGGCTGTCCATCTCACAAGTGACTCTAGTAATATGCAAAGTTAATAACAAATGTTTAAGCAATCCAAACTATAATTTTCAAAGTCATAAACATCTATTCCAACCAATAAGAAAACAATATTAACCACCAGAAATCACTTAAGCTCCTGATCCTGGATGAACAGCTATCTCTTCAGTGCCTTGTAAAATGCTAACAGGATTGAGAATGTTTGGATCTCCTGAGGTATGTTGTTTCACAGGACAGGCATTGCCACAGAACAGCATAACTCTTGGATCCAACAAAATGATACTGTTTGATGAAGGTGACCTGAACCCTTTATTGGTAAATCTGGTGGGGAAAGCAGAAATGAAAGGAGACTTGTAGTCCTATAAAGAGTTTAGCCCTACATCATGTAGGGTTTTGTAGTGATAACCAGCACTCTGAATCACACCCAGAAACCCACTGGAAGTCAGTGTGGCTCTTAGTTCAATCATGCTATATATGTATAGAGATAGTTCTTTACTTATGACCATTCATTTAGTGACCATTCAAAGCTACTACAGTGCTGAAAAAAGTAAGTTATGGCTGTTCTTCATGCTTACAATCATTGCAACATTCCTGTGATCATATGATCCAAATTGGGGCATTTGGCGATGGGCATATATTTACAACATTTCCAGACATTTCCAATTCAAAGAGCTTTTGACAAGCAAAGCCAATGGGGGAAGCTGGATTTGCTTAATGACCAATGAATCACTTAGCAACCATGGTGATCTGCTTAATAAGTGTTTCAAAAAAGTTTGTGAAATTGGGCACAACTCAAACAACCAAGTAGAGTGCATTACAGGAATCCATATGGGAGGTAACTAAGGCATGAGTCGTTGTAAGCCCCCCTGGAACAGATGCAGTAGTGTACAATAAAAAGCTATTCAAAGAATTTCATAACTTTATTGCCAGCTATATTTTAAGCAGGGATCATGAGTCCATGAGGACTTGGCAAGACTGATAGAGGAAGTACACCTCTTCTTGTTGTTTTTAAGTCTCCAAGTTGTGTCCAACTCTTTGCAATCCCAAGGACCAAAGAACTCCAGGGTCTATGCTCTCCACCATCTCTCACAGTTTACCCAAATTCATTTTATTGCATCGATGACACTATCTAGCCATCTCATCCTCTGCCATTCTCTTCTCCTTTTGTCTTCAATCTTTCCCAACATCTTGGGTCTTTTCCGATGAGTCATTTCTTCTCATTTGGTGGCCAAAGTATTTGTGCTTTAGCTTCAATATCTGTCCTACCAAATAACAGTCAGGGTTGGTTTCCTATAGGATTGATTGATTGATTTGAACTCCTTGAAATCCAAGGGACTCTCAAGAGTCTTCTCCAACACCACAATTCAAAAGTATCAATTCTTTAGTTCCTTGTGGTCCAACTCTCATAGCCATACATTACTACTGGGACAAAACCATAGCTTTGTCAGCAAGGTGATGCCTCTAAATATACCTCTGTGCAGAGTTTAAAAAAAGAAATATCTGGAGACTTCCGGTTTGCTGGGCTTCGGTGGCAGCAGGAATCTGCCATCGTGCACAGTTTCTGCTTGCGCTTGCTGCTGGAGTGCCCCGAGCCAGCCGGCTTTGGGGCTAAAGCCACCCCATAGAGGTGGCCAAAGACAGGGGAGACCTGGCAGGGTTTTGAGGGGAGCCGCACCTCCCCTCCTCAGCTGGCTTAATGCCCTTTTCTGAAGGCGGTAGAGCGGCGGTCAGAAATGGCTGCCTCAAAGAAGCACTCATCCGGAAAAGAATGTGCAGGAGGAAGCTAAGAAGTGAAAGTTTTGGCTGACCAGGATAAGAAGCAATATTCCAGATATCCTGGAATTTAAATTTTAATAAAAGATTTATCTTTCCCAAGGAAAATCTGGAAGCAGTGAATGAAAGTGAAAAGGGAAAGTTTGTTTTTTCTCACTCTCCTTCCTTATGGTGACAGCAGATGAATGAGAAATTGGAAAAACCCACTTTGGTATCAGCAGGTAATTAAACTAAAAATCAAAGCCAAGGGGACAATAAAGATTTCTAACACTGAAAAATCTTTTTTTCGCTGTAAGTGGGAAGGGAGAGGAAAAAAATAAAGAGTAAGATTTGGCTGGAGGAGACTGCTTGGAATTTAAAAGAATCGAAAGTTAAATTGTAACAAGACTTCTAAAAGATACATTTAAATTGGAACTTTGTAACTGAATTGTAACCCCAGGAAGAGAAAGTGAAAAAAGAGGAAAGTGTTAAATTAAAGAGCTCGTGTGTATTTGGACTGCTTGGTGACTTTGGGACTTTTGGAAATTATATTTCAATGATTAAAAATACTTGGGTGGTTGTTTAAATTTTTTTTTACAATGGCATCACTTGTGGATGAACTGAAAATGGAATTTAAAAAATATAAAGAAGAGGAACAAGAAGGGAAGGGCTCCTTTGGCTCCGTTTTTCATTTTTTAGAAATGGTGATCTCTACTTATGACAAACTACAAGAACAAGAAGATTGGGACAAAGAAGAAGCCATTTTTAATGAACAAGTAACTTTATCTGGGGAAGAAAGGGGAAAGAGGGGAAAGAGAATGGAGAATTTAAGATCTAAAAAAACAACCAAAGAAGGGAAAAATAAGGTGAAAAGTGGATATAATGTCAGAAAGCAACAGAAAAGAGGAATACAGAAGAGGGAAATGGAGATGGAGAGACAAGGGGGTAAAAAGGGCAGAGTGAAGAAGCAAGGGAGGAAGGAAGGGAACAGAAGCTACAAAGGTTTGAAACAAGATGTAAAGAAACAGGATTTATTTAGAGATAATGGGTAAAAATATAACTGAAAAAGAGATTCTGCAAAGGTACATAAGACTGTATTGTTGTATTTGTATTAGAAATAATGTTAGAAAATTGGAACAACATATGATTATAAAATGGGATAAAATATTCAATGTAATTTAGTGAAACTTTTTCTTTTTTGAACAAAATAAATGAAATGAAATATGAGAGAATTGAATTAAGAAGGAATGGGAACATTTTAATTACATAATGTTTTAAAATATAAGGGAAATGATAAGGGTTGCCATAGAAGCATGATATCTATTTGAAAAGGAATGTGTAAAGTGTATAAGATTTAAATGAACATTAATTTTAAAGATAGAGTTCAATTGGTATGGATTGTTGTTTTAATTATATTATATATTTATAATTTTTTCTTTTCTTAAAATATAGTGTGTAGCTTTAGAATGTACTATGCAGAATCCGAATGAAAGTTATGTATTATATTAAGTGTTAAATTTAGGGGAAAGAGATAAAGGCGTCATACTCCAATCAGTGATTACAGGAGAAATTTTGTGTTAATGAGAAAAGATAATGGACAGTTGAAACAGCACAAACAAAAGGATATAAGTATAATGATTTAAATTGAGATGAAATAAATAAAATAGAATTAAGAGAGTGAAAAGAGGGGAGAAGCTATATAGAAAATGTAGAATGGTAATAAGATATGGAATGGTTTATAAAAGTGAACATGAACTTGAATTTATGTCTGTATGAAGAGATGTAACCCAGGATCAAGCTGCTTTCAAAAAAGATGTTTTATGTTTTCATGTTTTGTGTTTGATTTGTATGTTCGTTTTTTAAAAATTAATAAAATTTTTGGGGAAAAAAAGAAAGAAAGAAATATCTGGATTATGGGGGCTTTAAAACCCATAGCCACTTGGTCTTCCCATACTTTTGACGGACTATATTCTCCATCATTTCAGTTACTATGCTGGGAAAGAATCTTGACAATATAACCTGGTCAGTCAAGAGAAGAGACGTATACCTGGGTATCATCAAAATACTGATCTTGTGTTGTCAGATTATCTCACCCAGCAGCTTCACATGGATGTTAAATAGGAGCGAGGAGAGTGTAGAACCCCACTCAAAAGCAGGAGCCTTGGGATTGACCTATTGTCTCCTCTGCCACCAACCACTGGTTGCAACTGGCCTAAGACAAAGGAGGAGAACCACTGTAATACCATGCTTCCCATTCTCAAGAAGGCACTTTTGCAACTGTCTGTTTTTTTCCAACAGTTGGTCCTATGGCCGCCTGTTGCTGAGGTAACAGGACTGTGTGGAAAAGGTTCTGGACATTGTGTATAGAATAGATAGGCATCAGGAACAAGATACTGATGCTTTTTTGAGACCAGAGTAATAGTTGTCTTGAGTGTAGGCACTGAGAGTTGGATTTTCCTACCCAAAGCAGGACATATCAAGTTATTTAGTGGTTATTCATGAAAATCAATTTTGTCTTGGTTACAAATAACCCACTATAAAACCATAAAGAATGGAAAAGTTGGTGCTGTGAACTGATTTTCAGCAGACACAAAGCCTTCACATAAAAGCCCAGTTTCTTTGTATTAATTCTAAACTGTATTAAAATTCCAAAAGACTGCTTATGCCAATTTTACTTTTGTTTCAAACCTCATAAAGTTTGTCCCTCCATTATTTTCTACCAAAAGGAAGTGTCTTATATCCTTTTATTATCTCCTAAGATAAAACTAGTTTTCCCTTTTTTTCTCTTTTGCTGCTGGTATTTTCCACAAGTTTAAAACAATCTAGTACCTTCTTTCCATTTTATTTTGCTGCTTTCATAAGTACTTGTATTGTTCAGTACATCACAGAAAACGTCTGGTTGTTTGTACTGTTTGCACATATCTTGCCCTCCATATTGTTTACCCAGTGGTATTCATGCCTGCTGGCATATCTCAACCATTTTGTTCTATGGAATGAAGACGGGACATACAGATGATGTATTGGTGTTTTACAATGGGGCTCCTAGAGCCAGCTTTTATATTAACTGCTAAAACAAAGGGCTGTTTCATATGCTGTCAAGACTCATCAGATTTCACAATGCGAAGCAGGAGTTTTCTTTGCGAGGCTTCAAAAGTGTATTTCATCCAAAGCAAATAAAACTCTAACTTGGAAGTGCAGGAGGTGGGAGTGGATGTTAGTTGGTTACAGAAGAATGTGTCCAAAAATTCATCTGACTTGGTATTAAGCCCTGGCAGTACTGGGCTCTCCCAGTGCAAAATTCAGAGAAGCAGCCAAATACAGGAATTCCATAATTTACACATGGAAAACAGGAAAGTGGTAGTACTGCTTAGGAGAATAGCAGAGCTGCAGGTTTGTTTGTTTTGTTTTCCCCTTTAAAAAAAGTCACCTTGGAAAAAGTTAAAGCATTGCTGCTGCAGGCAGCTCCAAAATGCAATAAAGCCACATGGCTAAATAACTAAGTAGCTTATAAGAGCCACCGGACTTCATACAGCAACAGAAAACCTTTCATTTTGTTACAGCATGGAGGTTTGTGCATAAATGCCTTTGTGCAAAAATCCAGGGAATACCTGATAGTGTGATGGCACCCTGAAATTCCTGCTGCCTCCTATCCTTATGGTATCTTTATCTCCTACTATTTTCAAGAAAACATAAAACCAAAGGGGCTACTGAAGCAAAAAAACAGCATTACTGAAACTGCAAGAATGGTACTGGTAACCTTATTATTCCAATGCAAAGGGCAGTTACCTGCATTCAGAGCTTCTAATAGAATGCCTTCCCTATTCTTTACCTGCCCGTGAAAACATCTGTAGAAAGGCAGAGAGTTTTGAAAATTTGGTCTGTTTATGAAATTCTTTCTCATGGGGTTCCCAGTTATGTTACTTATTTACATTAAACAAATATTATTTTCCCCTCTCTCTTTTTCTAACTCTGACTTTAAAAAGCTTTGTAATCTTGAGTGTCAGCATTTAACTGCCAGTTTCTATTTGTTTCTGTGTGATGCATTTGTTTTTGTACAATATTATATGGTTTCATTACTGCAAACTGACCAGGAATAAGTTGGCAAAAGTCTCTTGTTAAATGTTTGGAAGATTTATTCTGACTTGACAGTTCAGGAGAAGTTATCTAGAAGATAAGCAGTTTATATTAATGACCCTCAACTTGTGGTTGTTTTTTGGTAACTTTATGTGGGCAGGTTGATGTCATTTTCTTGGCAACAATATGCAAAGTTTGCTGAACAGTTTAAATATGTTTTTTTTAAAGTCCCAGCTTTGTCTAAAGTCCTAAGATTTCCTAATGATTCTCTACTAAAATATTAACCAGACCAATCCTGCTTAATTTTGAGGGCCTATGATCTGTCCCCCCACCCCAAACTGTTCAGTTGTGTCTGATTCTCAGAGATACCTGGCCAAATCCCTGCAGTTTTCTTGGCAACATTTTTCAGAAGTGGTTTGTCATTGCCTTCTTTCTAGGACTGAGAGAAAGTGACTGGCCCAAGGTCACCCAGCTGGCTTTGTGCCCAATGCCGCACTACATCTCACAATCTCTCTGTTTCTAGCCTGGTGCACTACACCAAACTGGCTATTGGGATGGTAGCAGTAGCGTGCAAATTCTAGGCACACAGTAGAAAAGCAATCTATAATGAGAATTGCAAAGTAAATTATGTAGGTTATTCAGAGATGTTTGCAAGGATTTACAGATGGAATGCTAACAAAGAAGATAGCTGCTGGACAGTTTCATCATGACTGTTTATGGAAAATTCAGATATAGAGGAAAGGAGCCCGAGCAGAGGTTGCTGTGGTATTTTACTGTGAAAAAGTTGTACAACTGATGTCTTTGTGTGTGAGCTAGGCTTTCAATAATAAATATGACTCTGTCTAACTATATGGAATGCGTGTCTTTGGACCCAGCAGCAGCACTGAGAGACAAGCATAGCAATAGGCATTTTAATAGGAAGATTGGGAGCATTTGTAACATGTAACTTGTTTAAACTTGTAACTTGACTAAAGACAGAGAGGTCCACTGTGTATTGAGTGTGTGTTTTAATCTGCTGAAAAACCTTCTGATACTGTTGCCAAACATATTGGTGAATCTGATTTATGTGTTAACTCAGGTAAATGTCCAAATCGGTTGAGAAAATGTTTAAAGGTGTGGTGAGACTTGCACAGCAACTTGATGTTACAGTATGTGTTGGAAAGCTTATCATAGCTTAGATCAGGCTCTCCCTGGGATGGCATGTTTCAGGGGGTGTAGGCAATGCTGCTTCTGGCAGTAATGTAGATTGAAAGCAGACTTGCATAATTTGACTTCTGTTGGGATACACTTGAAAGCAGGAAAAAAATTCTGTTGAGTTTCTCTATGGTCCAGATCCTTCACTGGGCTCAGTTGCCAAAGCAGATGCTATGCTATACATTACATAATTGCACCAAGTGGGTCTTAAGGGTTGAAAGACATCACATAATTCTAAATCAAGTATTTTAAAGAAAATAACATGTTTCGTTGGAAAGTAGGACTATTTAAAAATGAATTAAAACTGTTAACACTAGGCCCTGCCTTTGACCCAAAGGTGTTTTTTCAAGAGGCACCTGGACTTTCTTTGAAGAAGATTTGCTTCTCATCCAAGAAGCTTCTTCAGTTCTGACTGAATGGTGGGGAATGGAAGAGTTTATATACCCTGCAGTCATCTGGTCATTGGCACTCTTTGTGAGTGGTTGAGGACACTTAGAGGTTTATCTGTGCCTTCAGGGTCACCTGAATATTGCAAATGAGCCAAGAACCTTTATACAACTTTGCTGAAGGGACTGTATCATAAACAGGATATAGGTGGTGTCATATCCCCCCCCCCTTTTGATGAGAGAGGGCAATTCAATTTTAATGTAGATGGCCCCTTTGACTCTTCTTTCAAACCAGTGGTCCTCTCTGTCCAGATTGTGGACTTTGTTGTCTTCAAAAATGTGGCCTTTGTCTTTCAAATGCAGATGGACTGCTGAACGTTTTCCTGATGGGTTTTATTCTCCTGTGTTATTCTCCAATGTACAGATCTCATTGCACTATACTGGTCTCACTGCACTACACTGCAGCTTCTTGGATGAGAAGCAAAACATCTTCAAGGAAAAACAAAGGAATTCCAGTTGCCTTTGAAAAATGCTCCTTTGGGACAACTGTGACCTGAACGATTGAGAATCTCCATAGACTTTTGCTTTATTAAAAGAATTTAGTCTCTTTCTTTACATACTTCTGCTTAAAAAGAACACGAAGAACAACTTTACATAGGAAATATTCCAAATATTTGTAAGAGTCCAAATATGCAAGAGAGGGCAATTAGCTACCTATAATTCCATGTCATTGCAACAGTGCTTTTCTCAAATACCTAGTTTATTGAGAATGTATGCTCTGCATTTTTGCTCCGTTTGAGTATAAGATATTGACATTCATAGATGGTCCTTACATTTACATAAATGTCTTTTGTTTAAGATTTCTTATAGTGGTTTATAAGTATCCCTATTAAGTCAATCCCTATAAGGAAAGGTAAAATTTTAATAAAGGACAATATTTGTAGCTCAGGGTTGACATGACAGACAGCAGACTGAGCATTATACAACAAACTAGAATATGGTCTAGAAATTATAATTTCTGTTGAAATGATGCTTACTTCTTTAACTTCTTATTTCTTTAAAAATATATTTTGGATGTTGCTTCTTTTAGAATATATTTACACAGTTTTATATTTTCAGATCTGATAAGCTTATATTCTACGTTCCCTTGATGAATACCCAATTCAACATCAAATTCTATTTAACTTCTTTCTCCAGTTTGATGAGAAACCTTTGATGAATACTGTCCAAGACATTTTTTTTTCAATTATCTTTGGGCTTCATTACTTTCATACAATTTATTCTTAATTTGTCTGCTCAAATCAAAAAGCTTTGAAGTATTTTGTTAAATACTTTCTTGAGATCAAACATCCTCATCATTCCCTCAATGTATTAATGGAGTTATCTACTTAAAAATGAGACAAATATAGTCTTGCAGTTCTTGACAACTGCATACTGAAGGCTGATCATTAGTAGCTACCAGAAGGGTGCTCAAGATTGGCAACTTGGAGGATAAAACTCAACGGTTTGAGATAGCTTGCTATACAAGATGAATGAAAGAAGCAATTCCTATCTTGTTTGACTGTTGGTGTGATGTTGGTGTGCACATCAAATTGGTGGGGCTTGCATGATGACATTCCATCTTGTATCTGCAAAGAGGGGTCAACAATGTCAAAATAGTAGGACCAAGTGACTGGGTGATCAAAACCCTGCCTCTTTGTACATTTGTGCAAAATATATGCCATATATTAAGAAGAAGTACTGATTGTCCAGTCATGGCTGCCATTTCTATATTGTTGATATCCCTGTATGGGACGACTCTTCACTGTCCCACATCTTGCCAGTGTTGATACTCTTCAACAACACAAGATGCTCTAACCATCTACATGAAAGTGCCTTAAAATCATCGTATTATTTGCTTCTCAGATACTGATGTCAAACTGAAGACATACATGGACAGAGTCCTCAAGGTAGCTAGGAACACTAATTATTACAATACTATATTTATAGTACATGCAAAAGCAGTGAAAAATTCTAGCAGTACAATGCTTATTTGGGTTGTGTTTTCTTTTGAAGGACCAAATGAAACTTGTGACACTTTGTTCTACTTGGCTTTGTTTTTCTTAAATGCACAGTCATGAGCTTTGTTGGAGCAGGCTGTACAGAAGGTCCCACAAAATGGACAATGAAATATATTATCCCACACTGGCATCTCAGCATAATATCCACCAAATGCTTAAAGAGCTCCTTGTTTGCTTAATTCTGTGTCTCTAATTTCCTTTCCTATTCAAATTTAGTTTATATTCCTAGTTGAGTGATGATATTCCCCTCTTTAATGACATTTCAGATTTAAAATACTGCCAAGCAGTCCCTTATTATAGTAATAGCAGTCTTGTAAGAGCATTTCCTAAGGAATCTGGGTTCTAAACTGTCCTTGTATCACCATAGTCTTCTAATAGAAAATCAGTGATTAAAATCAAATATATAATCAATATCAAAATAGACTGATGAATTAGATATCAGCAACAGAAATACAATAGCAACAAACTGTTTTGTGACAGATTTTGGGGTGCGTTGTGATTTACACATTTTACTCAGCTGGACTTGATATCTAGTCATCTTACTAAAATGTTTTTTTAAATTTTCAGGAATTTGTTTAAAAAATAAATTGTACGCCCTTCATTATCTTAATCAAAAACATATTTCAAATCAACATTTCAGAATGACAATATTATGCTCCATAGTTTCATTAATGTGGCAAACCTAGGAGCAATCAGCACTTGCAAGATAAATAGATAAATAAAACCTCTGCCTAAATCTTGGCTGTTATAAAGGGGAAAGAAAAACAGATAGACCCACCCACTTTTTCCTCTGGCATTGTCTACTGCTTGTTTTGGCCCTGGCAAGCAACTTAGTCGATAATTCTTGTGGAATTGGGCCCTATAACAGAGGGAAATTTGCCCAACCTTAGTCTACATGATGAATTCATGTGCTTTAGAAAGAACCTATTGTTCCCCACAATTCATTTGTGTTCATTTTATCCAATCCTTGGACAGGATCTTATACAGACTAGGCAGGATAGCTTTCTTTTGGGAGAGAGATGGTAAGCCAAGATTTGTTTTAAAGTGTATGTTTTATTAAACAAATAAGGGGTGGAGTATGAGCTAGGACACCAGATTTAGCAATAGGGTTGTCCTTATTTGCCTTATTATTTAGACTTAAATATTATTTTATAATTTTGAAATAGTTTGGGGTTTTGTTTAAAATAAGCAGTTTGGAGATCACGTGCATGGTTTTTCTTATCCAAATAAGGATATGGGAATCCCAAAATGTGTGTCTACTTTTTATTTGGTCTATTTTGCTTTAGCTGCAGCATTTGCTGTAATGCTAGATTATTATTATTAGCACACTTATAGAATTGCATCTGTGTATGCCTAACACAATTCATGCTAGGGAAGAGAAAACAGAGAATACAAATATTGTAGGAGCCGTGGTGGTACAATGATTAGAATGCAATATTGCAGCCTAATTCTGCTGACTACTGGCAGTTTGATTCTCACCGGCTCAAGGTTGACTCAACCTTCCATCCTTCCGAGGTGGGTAAAATGAGGACCCAGATTGTTGGGGTCAATATGTTGATTCTGTAAACTTTTTTGAGAGGGCTATAAAGCAAAGTGGTATATAAGTCTAAACGCTTATTGCTATTGCTATTTGGAAGCAAGATACAGATTAATTGCCGAACGAGATACAAGCAGGTCCCGGCTTCTGCATTATTCTCTTTAAAGAAAGAAAATACGTATGGGAATCATCATTGCAGGTGGATCATAGCTCATTAGTAGAATTTACATTGCATGTCTCTGGTCCCAGGTATTTTTTTTTTTTTTTTACATAAAACAGGAATCAGGACCTATAGTTTCCACCATTGATCATGATTATGGTCATGGGTATACCTTGGTGGGGGGGAGGCTTTCAATTGATTTGGCCCATAAAAATAATCCAGTCACCTAAGATGTAAAGAGATCATCCAGTGAATGCATTTGGATGAGAAGAGGTCTTTCGGATTTGTGCAACCATTTCACTCTCACACATACTATATGCCTTTCTCTTTCCTTCAGTCTGCACAGGATTAAGAAAATATTCTCGACATCGGTCAGATAACATTGCTCAATGTTGGTCACAGTTGCATGCCAGCTGGAAGTGACTAAGTACATCAGATGGATAGAACTGGTAAATAACTTAGGGTTCTCCAAGATTTGCAGCTCCTGCTCCAGGAGGTAGCAGTGGAAGCCAGGAGGGCCTTCACATAGATTTATTTTATGTGCAAAGTACAAAAGGCTTTACTCACAACCATTCATGCTCTAATCACTTCCCAGTTAGATTACTACAGTGTGCTTTACTTGGGGCTGTCCTTGAAGATTATCTGGAAATTACAGCTAGTCCAGAATTTAGCACTGCATACAATTCTCAATGTTCTACAATTTGCACATATGATGCCACTATTACACATGCTTCACTTCTCATAATCTCATATGGGTGCAATTCAGGTTACTGGTTATCAACTTTAAAACCCTGAATCTCCCTGAACCAGGAGATTTGTGGGACTAGCTCACTTACAGAGTATCTGACCTTGCTACCAAAATGCTCAGTATGGCTGGGTTTACTGTAAGTCTCTTCTCTTAAATGCTGTCATCTCCCAGAACCTTGGAAGACTGTCTTCTCTAAGGTAACCTTTGCCCCGTGGGATAACCTTCTCCCTGTGATCTGTCAGCCCTCCAGTTTCATAGCCTGCTTGTAAAACTTGGTCTTTCCAATAGCATTGGGGTAGAGTGAGGCTGCCACCAAGTGCAGTTGGATGTGGATGTGTGGGAATATATTGCCTTTAAGGCACCAGCTGTTTTTGTTGTGTGTTTTTTAAAGTTTCATATTTTTATTGTTGCTCTGTGAACTTCCTGGGGTTATAATATGTAAGATCAGCAACTGCATAAGTGCTTTAAATAAATAAATAAATACATCTATAAATGAGCGAGTGACAATACAGCAATTCCATATGCTTCCCATCATTAGGAACCTGTTTCCTTAACAAACTATATAAAATGAAGATGTTGGTGTTACTGGAAGAATTCAACTTGCATATTTCTTCAGGGATAAAGTTATTGTGTTGTAACAATAAATACCAAAGAAACTTATTTGAAGAAATTGTACACAGTTAAGCAAAACTAAACACTTAAATTTACTACTGATCAAGCTTTGGGGATTGTCTAGACGAAAGCAAAGACGAAAGCCTGTCTCAGCCAGTTAATTTAGGATACTTGATTACAACATGTAAAAGCTTATATCTCTTCTTTCTGTTTTCTTCCAAATACTTTGTTCAGCATATATTTTGCAGGAGACAAAAATGTATATTCATATATGATTAATTTGTATAGACTGTTGATTGATTCATTTTCTACAATTGTATCTTCAGATAATAAGAGGTAATTATATTTTGTATACATGTATTTTTCCCACAAGACCACTGAAGGTAATTTCAAACACATACAGTGTGATTAATTGTATAAATGAAATTGTCAGCAATATTGTGCTATTGAAAAGTTTTAAATCTGAGACAGTATTTAAGAAAAAATGATGCACAAATTAAGAGAAAGACAATTCAGTCTTCAACATTTTTAAGTACATCTAAAATGTACATTTTGTCAACAATGCCTTTAAAGTTCTTCAGTTCTGTTCAAACAGACTTGAGAAAAGATCATTGCATGTTGCCTCACTGTAGAAATTAGTAAATATACATAGTCTGGAAAAATGACTATGCAAGTGAATTATCATTTGCATTTTTTTCATTTTAAATTGTCAGACTTGTTTGCATTTTGTTAACCTTTGGCTCCAAGTTATATATACAGGTGAAACTCGAAAAATTAGAATATCGTGCAAAAGTTCATTTATTTCAGTAATGCAACTTAAAAGGTGAAACTAATATATGAGATAGACTCATTACATGCAAAGCAAGATAGTTCAAGCCATGATGTGTCATAATTGAGATATTATGGCTTACAGCTCATGAAAACCCCAAATCCACAATCTCAGAAAATTATAATATTGTGAAAAGGTTCAATATTCTAGGCTCAAAGTGTCCCACTCTAATCAGCTAATTAAGCCATAACATCTACAAAGGGTTCCTGAGCCTTGAAATGGCCTCTCAGTCAGGTTCAGTAGGAAGCACAATCAGGGGTAAGACTGCTGACCTAGCAGTTGTGCAGAAAACTATCATTGACACTCTCCATAAGGAGGGAAAGCCTCAAAAGGTAGTTGCAAAAGAAGTTGGATGTTCCCCAAGTGCTGTATCAAAGCACATTAATAGAAACTTATGTGGAAGGGAAAAGTGTGGAAGAAAAAGGTGCACAAGCAGCAGGGATGACCGCAGCCTGGAGAGGATTGTCAGGTAAAGGTCATTCAAAGGTGTTGGGGACTTTCACAAGGAGTGGACTGAGGCTGGAGTCAGTGCATCAAGAGCCACCACACACAGATGGATCCTGGACATGGGCTTCAAATGTCATATTCCTCGTCAAGCCACTCCTGAACAACAAACGTCAGAAGCGTCTTACCTGGGCTAAAGAAAAACAGAACTGGTCTGTTGCTCAGTGGTCCAAAGTCCTCTTTTCTGATGAGAGCAACTTTTGCATCTCATTTGGAAACCAAGGACCCAGAGTCTAGAGGAAGAATGGAGAGGCACACACTGCAAGTCTAGTGTGAAGTTTCCACAGTCTGTGTTGATTTGGGGAGCCATGTCATCTGCTGGTGTTGGTCCACTGTGCTCATTAAGTCCAGGGTCAATGCAGCCGTCTACCAGGAGATTTTGGAGCACTTCATGCTTCCTTCCGCAGACGAGTTTTATGGGGATGCTGACTTCATTTTCCAGCAGGACTTGGCACCTGCCCACACTGCCAAAAGCACCAAAACCTGATTCAATGACCGTGGGATTACTGTGCTTGATTGGCCAGAGAACTCGCCTGACCTGTACCCCATAGAGAATCTATGGGGCATTGCCAAGAGAAAGATGAGAGACACGAGACTGAACAATGCAGAAGAGCTGAAGGCCACTGTTGAAGCATCCTGGTCTTCCATAACACCTCAGCAGTGCCACAGGCTGATAGCTTCCATGCCACTCCGCATGCCACTCTGCATTGAGGCATTCAATCATGGCTTGAACTATCTTGCTTTGCATGTAATGAGTCTATCTCATATATTAGTTTCACCTTTTAAGTTGCATTACTGAAATAAATGAACTTTTGCATGATATTCTAATTTTTTGAGTTTCACCTGTGTAAGATAAACACAACCATCCCTAAAATGTGCCCATTCATCAGGAATTTGTGTCTATATTTTGTAGATCGGTTGGAAACAGTAAGCAAAATGATAACTAAACACAACTGTTTCCTCCAAACTTTTGTAGTTAGTTATCTTTCTTTAAAATAAAAAGGTCTTAGTTACCAATGTGCATGTCACTGTCAAAATCAGTCTTGAGATGTGAAGGCACTTTTTAGGTTGGCCATGGAGTTCTTATCGGTTGTTCCCTTATTTGGAACTAGAAAACTGCACCCAGTTGTTTTATCATCACAGAACTTTTTAGCTTTTGCAAAATGACAGGTATCAGTAGTTTTACTTGCATTGCTAACAGGAAGCAGTTTTATTTGTCTGGGAAGCAGTTTTGTTTGTGGCTCTTTGGAGTCACTGTGCCTATATTCCTACAATACAAGATGGTAGGAATGGATTCATGCAGCATACTACAACACGACTTGTTTAATGTCTTGATTAAGCCATGATTTGATACAAAATGCCAAGTCACAATGTAACTTTGTACAGAATCATAGTTAT
Source organism: Pseudonaja textilis (assembly GCF_049901715.1). Classification (NCBI taxonomy): domain Eukaryota; kingdom Metazoa; phylum Chordata; class Lepidosauria; order Squamata; family Elapidae; genus Pseudonaja; species Pseudonaja textilis. The sequence continues at coordinate 90,926,763 of NC_141991.1, forward strand.
ATAGGGCTGGAAGGGAACTTGAAGGTCTTCTCCAACCCACTGCCCAAGGCCACCCAAGTCCAATCCTCTGCCCAAGGCAGGAGACCTTACACCATCAGGGACAAATGGTATTAGCAATTCTCCCTAGCTTGGTGTTGTTTGCAAATTGGACGAGTTCCCCAACTATCCCCTCATCTAATTTATTATAAGAGTACTGGGACTAAGATAAAAACTTGAAATACCCTACTGCATATTTCCTTCCATGCTGATATAGGACTACATGCTGAGTGTGGTTGGTCGCTCTGCTCAATAGTAATTTGATAATGCTCATGGGTCATGTGTAAAAGGTGTGGATTTTAACTAACTGGGGATTTCTAGGACTTGAAATCCAGGCATCTTAATCTTCTCAGATGGAGAAACACAGATTTAATGAGTAACGATTCCCTTCGCTCCAGAGAAATCAGAATCATTGTTCATAGCATAAACAAGGCTTTGATCAGATGATCTGATATTAAGAAAATGGGGAAGGGGGGAAGGAAAGGTATCTGGCCATTAATCAAAAGCCATCGGCCCCTTGATTGCACCCGACTCTATACATTAATGTACGCGTGGCAGTGATACAGTTTTTTCGACTCTCCAAATTCTTCCGTTCGCACCAAAACCGCAGAATTCGCCAAGATCTGGATGAGAGCATCTGCAAAACTCCGCTTCTCCAGGAAAGGCGACGAGGAGGGAGGAGCCAAGGCCCCGCCTCGCCCATTTCCCCTCTGCAAGCGGGACAGGCGCATCGTGATTCGCGTAGCTTTCGCGTTGCACGAACTGGGGGCTTTCTGTGCCAGCGAGCGAGCGAGCAAAAAAAAAAAAAAAAAAAAAGCACGCATCTAAGCGGCGGGCGAGCTCGGTGGAGGCGACCTCGGTTCTTGGGCTGGGCTTCTCTTCGGCGAGCCGGTTGGCACGGACGGCTGACTGCGTTGCCTCGGCGACCTTTGGTTTGCGAAGCTGTATTTTAAGGATGGGTAGAGAGTGAAGCAGGAGCGGCCACGCCAGTTATTCGGATGACCCGAGTCAGGATGATATTAACGCGTAAGTATCGTCGCCGCCAAGTCCCCCGTTCACTTTAAGTCGCCTTCATCCCGCCGGTCAGGGCGAGGTTGGGCTCTAAAAGGCTTGTGAGCGTGTCTGGAGAACCGGACACCCGCTTTAAAGTGAAGGGGTGGAAAAATGGAGCGCGGTCAGAACTGTCGGAATTGCGGTGCGCCTCAACTACTTGGGCGATTCTTGAGCCAAGCGAAGTGAAGCGAAGCCGGGGAGGCTGGCGGTGGTGTCAGGATGAAAAACATGACAAGAGAACGTCCCAAAAGGGCTTTCAAAAGCAACTGGACTTTCTGCTTTTTTCTTTGAAGTCGTTTCGCTTCTCATTCGAGAAGCTTCTTCAGCTCTGACTGGGTGGTGAGGAGTGGAAGGATTTATACACCTTGCAGACATCTGGTAAGAACTGCAGAGGCTTCTTGAATAAGAAACGAAATGTCTTCAAAGAAAAAAACCAGTTGCCTCTTGAAAAAAAGCACCTTTGGCACAACCTTGACAGAGAATGATGGCAGAGAATCTCCACTGACAGGAGAACATGTGACTTCTTATGGCTTTGGGCTTGGCCACTGATGGATCCCTCCAAGGGAAAGAGGGGAGCAGGTTTCCTTGTGGAGAGGATCAGCCACAGTTTGGATTCCCAACGTTTGTGTCATTTCCTGAGGCTGAACCCTTGTACAGAATCTTATTGCTGAATAGCTTTGTTCGATCGGAGCTGTGTTGCAATTCAGTGATGCATCTCTGGATTGCAAGGTCGTCTGGTAGGAAAGGAAATAGAGATTAAAAAAGAAATGCAAGAGGCACAGTCCCATACATACTTTACATTCCATCCTTGTGGATCGTTTTTGAATATTCCTGAAGTGAATCCTTGACTGTTACTCCTTCGGCTAACCTTTCCTGACCTCAGGCTTGTGGTATGTGAGAATGTAGGCATCGTTCTTTAAAATTAAAATTTGACATTATTATATCCTTAAAGAGCCATGGCTGAGTTTAAGGGCGGGGGGATAAGAGCAGTTCTTTAGTATGTAAAATTAGCTTGGTTTTAAGCTTGAGTTCTTTTATGCAACTGAGCCTGTTGAGGAAATATGGAAAATATTTCTATACTGTTCTGTGCAGTTACTTAAGTTTCATTCTTTCTCAATCCATATAACTAAGAGATTTCGAGAATTCCATGGGGGTGGAAGGAAGATTACAATCTGCCTCTAAAAGCTATATTATTAGAAGAAGCTTCTGCTATTTTTAAAAGTATATAAAATCAGAATAAAGGAGATAAAACTGTGCATCTCTTTCTGAGTTTAGTTATGCATGAGAGAGATATTCGTGCACATGAGCACACACACATGCACACATTTTCAATAGCTATCTGCTTAATTACTTTTGCAGTTTTTCGTCTTACATACTGCATGAAAACAATGCTATTCTGGTATTACAGGGCTCTTGTATATAGAGCTTTATTGTTTGGATGCCTGTTAGGCAAACTCTGAGCCATAATATGATCCATGTTAATCTTATTTATTTCCCACCCTTCTGTCCTTGTCAGCAGTCTTAAAACAGAAGGTTGTCCAAAAAGTTTGTCAATGCAGTTGCTGATGGGCCATAGCTACTACCGGTACTAGGGGGATTGCGAATTCCAGTGCTTGGCATTTGTCTAATACAACACTTGTTGACTATTGTTCTGGAGCAGGCCATCCTGGGACATGATGGTGGGGGGGAAACATTGGGGTTAAGATTTTAAGGACAAAAGAAACAATAGGCACAAAGTTAATGGTTTGGCTTTTATGACAGCTGTAAATCCTGCAAACATTGTTGAATACTGTCAGCTTTTGTATTTTGCTGCTCTAATAGGACCATTCCAGGTAAAATGAAGAACCACAGTCAACATGTGTCAGGACAAATATAGTAGAGGAAAAGATATTTTTTACTGGGCAATAGAAGGGAAACTTACCAAATTTGCGTATAATACTATGTTGCCAGGAATAGCTAACACCCTAGATGATAGGCTCAAGATCCAGATGGATGTTGACAGATTTAAACACTGGGCCCTATTTAACAAAATGAAATTCAATGTAGAGAAAAGTAGTTTCTTACACTTAGGCAACCCCACCCCCAAAAGTACATATACAGACTGGGTGAAACCAGGCTTAATAGCAGTAACTGTGACAGGGATCTTGGAGTCTTAGTGAACAACCAGTTAAATATGAGCTAGTAGTGTGCGGCGGCAGCCAAAAAAGCCAATGCAATCCTAAATTGCATTAACAGAGGGATATAGTCAAGATCAAGGGAAGTACTAATACCACTCTGTAAAGCCTTAGTAAAATCACACCTAGACTACTGCATCCAGTTTTGGTCACCACACTATAAAAAGATGTTGAGACTCTAGAAAAAGTGCAGAGAGGAGCAACCAAGATGGTTAGGGAACTGGAGACTAAAACATATGAAGGACAGTTGTAGGAACTGGGCATGGCTAGTCTAGTGAAGAGAAGGACCAGAGGACACATGATAGTAGTGTTCCAATATTTGAGAGACTGCCACAGAGAGGAAGGAGTCAAGCTATTTTCCAAGGCACCTGAAGGCCAGACAAGGAATAATGGCTGGAAACTGATCAAGGAGAGATTCAACCTAGAAATAAGGAGAAATTTTCTGATAGAATGATCAACCAATGGAACAGTTTGCCTTCGGAAGTTGTGGGAGCTTCATCACTAGAGGCTTTCAAGAAGAGATTGGACTGCCACTTGTCAGAAATGGTGTAGGTCTTCTGCTTGGGTGGGAGGGGGTTGGACTAGATTACCTTCAAGGTCCTTTCCCACTGTTAATCTGTTAAGAATCTGTTACTGAGCTGATCAAACCGATGTCTAGATGCAACAAACAATATTATACAATTAACAATGCATTAACAATCTTAAATATATCTGATTGGAAATAACATCCAATTGATCTTCATTTCTCTTAGTAGTATTTTCATAGTCTTCATTGATTAATTTGAGCCTTTTTTCTCTTAGTGTTCATGCAATATGCAAGTGTTTTCATACAAATAATTCCTATGATATTTAAGTGTGTTGTTCATTGGTTTATTTTCACACATCAGCTCCATGTCTCTTGGTATGAAGTTTCTTTTAACTGTAAGGAAAGAAAGAGATCACAGAGAATAGATAGATGGTTATATTGAGAACAAATGTTGAACTGGGACATCTAAGTTCTGGGTAAAAAACTAAAAAGGTATTTTTTCTAAAAAATTGTTTCATAAAGTCTAACTCTACAGAAAGCTGAGATGTACAATGTTAATAATTTATGCCTGAAAGTGAGGACAAAATCTGCTTGGCTTTAGAAATAGCTATGTTCATATCCCAGATTGCAAGCAGATTGAGGAAAATACTATTGCAAACTTTGCCCTTCCATTTGTACAACTGGAAAAAGAGACATCTAGAAAACTTTAAAAAACCAGAATAGGGTAAAATCTGCAGGAAAGCTCAGTCAGTATGAGCATATTTCAAGAACATCATTAAGAAATTTTGGATTATGCTATGAAAATATTTCTTTAAAGAGCTTGTGATTTATTTATTTATTTTTGCCTTTGAGACTATGAGAAATGATGAAATTTGTACCAAAATTATTCATATCGTCAAATTTCAAACAGGTTGAGAGGGTTCAATGCAAAGGGCAGGGGGAGATAATAAAAATAACTTTATTTCTTTCTGAAGGTGGTGCAGCTGTTTGTTAGTTGGGATTGAGAAGATTAATTCATATGTCTTTTTTAAAAAAAATAAACAGTCTTTAAACCAATCAGCTAACTAATATAATTCATAAAATATCATTTTGTAACTGCTGAATATGAGGGAAAATGAGGTGGAATGAATGGTAAAATGTTTCCTAGATCTTGCCACCCATCCCAAGTGAGAAATAACTGCAGTCACTTTTATTGAGGCTAAGGATCTAGTCGCAAAGGTCACTCTGAGTTAAGCCTATGTTTGATGAAACCTTGAACCTAGTCTTTCTCCTTCCTTCCATTCTTGTCTGGCCACCATGTTCTATGTAAGTTATGAAAAAGGCAACAATTACTTTCTTCCTCTCTTCTCCTTTCTTTCTCTTTTGATATGGCTGCTGAAGTGTCATGATTTTAGTTCAGTAGAGGTTTAGAATGAAAGATCGGGATTAATGTTTTGCAGGGGATTTTGAACTGAGATAAGTGCAGGTTAGAGCTGTTTACTCCATTTCCTATAAATCTGTTCCAGATGTTTAACTTCTGGAACTGGAACTCACCTCTAGTAACTTTTAACAGACCAGTATGTGGTTTCTTGCCTGAATCATCATAGGTTGATAACAGAGTTATTTAACACTTTATCCTTAAAACGTGCCTACTTTCAGTTCCTGTTTTTTGTTTTTTGGATGGTTATGCATTCATTCTGATCTTTCTTCCATGTGTGATAGTAATGTGATAGTGTTCCTTGTTATTTCCTCATCTTTTTTTTTTATTTTGGCTCATTTTATTTTGGCTCACTTACTTCTGCTTCTACTTTTGAACACATTGAATACTTCCATGGGCTCCTAGTTAACTCATAATATATACAATTCTTTATACAACAAGTAATGGACAAAGTTTGCAGGTCTCAAAGTTTGCAGTTATAGACAATGGACAAAGTTTGCAGGCAATACACTGAGTTTGCAGGTGGACTTTGCACTTATCTAGTAACTATCACACAATTAATTTATACTCTCCTCTGCAAAAAAATGAGATCATCAACTAAAACCTAGCAATGTTATATTTTTATAATTGGAAACCTCTAGTATTCAACCACTGCCTAATATTCCCTTTGGATGTGGTGTATTTAAATATGTTTTTCAATAAATGACAATTGCTTACATTTGGGTGACATGTGAAGACATAAATCTGGATTTGCAAATTCATTGGTTTGATTTATATATCACATTATGCTGAAGCCAAAGAATTCCATGCAAAGAGAGGAAAGGAGTCCCCTTATTGATGTTGGTGCATTTTAGGTTCTATTCCTAAATATAAAGTATGAATGCCTTTTATAGAGCCTGCCTACCTTATAATTCAATTCTTAATCCGCATTGTACTTTGCTTATGTGCTTTGATTCGGAATTACATACATAAATAATTAAATGTGTACAGTTGGACTAATTGGAGAGGTGGATGAAAAACTAACCTGTACATTGAAAGTGAAAACTGCAAATAATTCATCAATTTATAGCTTTCTCTGATTTGACAACTCTGTGCTGATCATGTTGGAGAAAGTTGCACAATAATGGTGCATTCCCTTTGTAGTTCTGGTGTGCATAGGACAACAAAGGTGTATCCTTTCTCCCTAACTATCAGAGTTTGCACTGAAGCCTTCAACCCTGAATATCTTGGTAATTCAACTTGTACCAGAACTATAACGTAAAGTAGATTAGAGAAAAGAACTGTTTTCATAAGGGAACCTAATAACTTGCAATGTTTTCTCATTTAGATATGATGAGCCTTTACTGTCCTAGAAACACGCTTGCATTTTTAAGGCAACTGGTGAATGTTCCATAGTTTTCAGAATTCCGATCCCTCTTTTTCCTGTGAGGATGTTACATTATTACAGCTGCAAGATTTCTATTAATTAGTACCAAATGACTGCCATTTGGTTGTAATTAATCGCTGCATACCAAGTAATATACATGGAGAGTTGTGCAATTAAAATCCTTAGAAATAGGTGGAGGATAATGAAAGTGATTATTTCTTCAAAATGAACTATTTAAAGATTAAATTATTATTTAAAGAGAAATAGACTATTTATCAAAGCATTAGCATGCCAAGATCTCTCAAACAAAATTTTGGGGTTTTTAAATTATGTTTTTGTTGGTTGAGTTTGATACTATGTGCTTTTTCTGTGGTGGAACACTTTCTGTATAACAATCCTCTGCTATTTTGCATTACTGTGTTTTTAGAGGCAATTACATATTCAAATGCTTCCACACTCTGTTTTGGGTCATACTGATAGATCTATAATGAGCAATGGTGGGATTCAACCGATCTTACTACCAGTTCGGTAACTACGTTTTGTGTACGCATGTGCTGTGCAAAGTAGCGGAGGTTGAAAAAACAGGAAATAAAGGACAGGTAAGAGCCCAGATGGGCGGGTGGGCCAAACAGCAGCAAACACAGAATCAGTTCAGTGTTTGCTGCTCTTCAGAGCTACCGGTTCTATAGAGCTGGGCAGAACTGGTAGCATCCCACTCCTGATAATAAGCATATGAAGAGTAATATATTACAAAAGCCTGTTTGAGGTTAGGGATTATTTTGGTGAAGATACTAAAACAAGCAGATTGATTCTGAATTAGTAGCATGACATAATGACAATCGTTTTTCTTCCTTAATATTGGAATATCAATCTTTAAAGTTGTTTTCTGATTCTTTCTTTCAGAAATTGAAGCCAAGGAAGCCTGTGACTGGCTGAAGGCTGCTGGTTTCCCCCAGTATGCTCAGATGTTTGCAGGTATTGCTACAGTGCTTGCAATAAGAAATAAGTTTATATTGCATAATATTTTATATATAATTATAAAATAATTATAATTATTTGCAAGGAGAAACCCAAGCCCTTTCTAGCAAATCTTTACCTACATTTAATGTATGATCTTTAGTAAACAAATGCCAACATATAGAAAGTCATTTTTGCAGGTTCCACCAGTATAGAAAATAAATAAACTAGGCAAAGAATTGCTATCCATAAACTTGGTTAATATTAACAAATAGTGTTGTTGTGACACAGAACTGGGGAAACTTTAACATCCCCTCCCATTTAAAGTTCTGCTTCATATAGATATGATATAGTAATATAGTCTTAGGAAATGAAACATTATCTCCATATCAGTGTGGTAATTGGACTCTAGAAATAATATTTTATATTATGCAAACTTTAAGCAGGCTTCCAAAAGATACGAAGGTCTGTCTGATAAACAATGCAAGAATAAGTGTAACGCACACCTTTAGTGTCAGAATTGACAGTCTCATTAAAAAAGATGAATGGGCTTTTAATTTTATGTCTGTATTTTTAAAAAACAAATTAACTGGAAAATGACCACATTGGTACCTAGTTATTTTAAAATGACTGGGAGAGGGGTATCAGAAAAAGTTATGTCTCTTGTTTTCAGATGTCTTCTTTCAGAGATAGATAAATAGTTACTGACTTAGAAAGAAGCAGGTTAAGAGTTCTTCCTATTATCCTCATCCACCTCACATTGCAATGGATATAGGGTACTGCTTATTTGTTTATTGGACAATAGATACTTTACATATGACACAGCTAAGACTCAGCCTTTGTTCTCAAATAATCTTGTTCAAGCTGTCGCCCAGTAAAATTTGAATACCTATGGAAGAGTAGACTTTTCAGAGATAGTACTCTGGTTTTCTCCTTAAAGTCTTCCTGGGCATGTCTTCAGGTTCAGCATCAACAGAAACAAGGATAATAATTCAATCAGAGCAATGAGTGTTATAGATAATTCAAACTGAAAAATTCATTTCAGAGATATGAAGCAAAAAAGTCAGACTAGAGGATATTGCAGTTCATGAGAAATAAGACAATGAACAAACCTGTATCAAAATAGCATAAAATAAATTTACAAAGATTATAGGGGAAGAATGTTTATAAAGCAGGTTAGGCCTGATTTGGGTCTAGTCTTGTAGAATGCATTGCTGAGTGAGTATTTTATGCAGTAGTAATAGACACTTGAATGTCTAATTCTTAAAATGTATCTGTCATAGAAATTCATGATTCCTAGTTTTTTCCTGGTTAATATACTCTATAATTCTTACATGCAAGTATTGTGTCCTGATTCATAAATTTGTTTATTTCCAGAGACTTTTATCATTTTAAGTTATGTTGTTTACCCTAACTTTAGAAATGTTAAATAAAAGTGAAAGCATAGTATTTGGAACTTGTTTTTCAGATATGCAGTTTCCAGTTGACATAAAAACTGTGAGGAAAGATCATGAATTTTTAGATCAAGATGCAATAGAATCTCTCTACAGGTAAACTTTGGTCTGAATTTTCCTTTGGCTTAGTAATAGATGTCTAGGACTGATAACTTAAGGCTTTAATTAAGTGAATCACTTCATGAAGTGAGTGGGCTATGATTAATATCTTATATCTTACTTTGTTTCTGTTTGGATGTCTGGAGGAATATGGATTGCTGTTGTATGCAATATATGTGTCCCAACTTCAAAACATATGGTTTCAGTGGACTTTTGTAAGAAAAAAAACTCCTTGCAGCTACAGAGTTCCCTTGAAGCAATGAAAATATTTTTTAATGCATCAAGTGTGTAACATCTAGAAAAAATGAATTTTGGTAATTTCAGTACACAGACAATCATTACAATTGGCAAAGTACAATCTTATTAATTTCTGATCTGTGCAAAGTTTGTTGTCCAAATATGAGCTTGACAATAACGTGGAAGAATTTAGGTAGTGTCAGCAAATTTGTTAACTGGATTTAAATCATTTTGTCAAATATTTCAGGGTACACATCTGGAAAAAGAACAATTGATGGATGCTCATACTTTTTCCATTGCACATGAAATTTCAGAATCTAGGATGCAATGCTCAGATATTTTTTTTTTTACAGTACTGTAGATAAGAGGCTTTAGGTCAGAGTGATGCATAAGTTTATATAGGTCCAGGAATACATTTGAGTAGCATGCTAGAAGCTGGACACCAAAAAATAGCAAGTGGGCCTAGGACAAAGTAACTTCTCATTTACCATCTGTGTAGTAGAGTGTGCATGTATTGGATTTAGGATTCAGGGAGACCCACTTCAAAATTTATCTTTGGGTCTCTCAAGTGTTTCTTTCAAACTCATATAGGTCTAATATCCACATTGTGCATCTTTGATGTAGATAATATGCTTTCTCCTTTGGATTAACTGTTACTACTCCTATCATCAAGCTTGAAAGAAAATCTATTCTAAGTGCACTTATTTTTAACTATTAGTACTATTGCTTCGTACTGGAAATGAACGCACCACAGAATGAGGCAAGACAGCTAAATTGATTGCTCAGGCTTTATTGAATTCATGCGCTAATAGTGAATGAACCACTCAGCCGTGAGGTAACAGCTGTTGGCCTGTTTGACAGCTCCTTATATAGTCAGCTGTCAAACTACCGGCCAATCAGGTTGTGGCAGGGCGCCCCCTGCTGGAAACCGGACCAGAGGGGGAACTCAGAACATAGCATTCCTTCCCACCTCGACAGCGCATGCGTAGTCTTTGCGGTAGGCTGGGCGGCGTTGGATCCTAGTTGATCTGCGCAGCGATGGCTCGTTGGATGTGGCAGGAACCTCTTCGGCTGGAACCTCTTCAACCGGAACTTCCGACTGGTGTAGTTGGACCTCTGCTTGTGATTCCTCGACCCATGGCCTCTCTGGTCAGTGTGGCTGCTGGCGTGTTGCTGGTACAGACGGTCTTGTGTTGGTTCCTGAGAACTCATTGTTCTCCCTAGTTAATACAGCTCATGGCCTCAGGTTCCCTCACCCCCTTAATTGATTAATGTGGCATCTCCAGGTCCAGCCATCCTCTAACTTCACAATATACCAACATGGTCCGGTTATGCTCGTTATGGACGTTGGTAGCCACAGGGTATTACCATTATAGTTTCTTGCAAATACCTCGCAAATACATCAAATTCCCTGGTGTTGCTATGTGAGTCAAGGGGCTTGTCTGGTGAATAGGCAGGATGCAGCCTGCCTAACACTGTTCTAAGTCTTCGGCCCATTGATAATTCTGCTGGGCTATGATTTGTGGATGGACACGGAGTAGAATGCTGAATTAGTAGATACTGGGCTACTCTAGTTGGCCATGGCCCTGGGCCCATCTTTGCCAGAGCCTCTTTCACAGATCTTACCTCTCGTTCTGCCATATCATTACTAGAGGGATTGAAAGGAGCAATTAATGCATGTCTTATGCCTAAACTAATGAGAAACAGCTCAAAACTTCTTGAGGTAAATTGTGGCCCATTATCTGATACAATTAGATCAGGAAGCCCATGGGTGGTGAACACCTTTTGTAAAGCTAAGCTGACAGTTTCAGATGTTGTAGAGGTCATGAAAACTACCTCAACCCACTTGAAGAAAGCGTCTACTAAGATGAGAAAGGTCTGGCCTTGGAAGGGCCCTGAAAATCAATGTGCAGGCATGACCATGGACATCTGGAGGCTTCCCACTCTCTTACTGGGGATTTTGGGGGTAATGGCCTAGTTTCCTGACACTCCTGACACTGTGACACACATTCAGATATTGCCTGGTCCATCCCTGGCCACTACACATAACTTAGGCCTAAGGACTTCATACGAACGATGCCCGGGTGACCCTTGTAGAGTGCCTCCAGTACGTGCTTTTGTAAGGATGAGGGAATTACCACTCTACTCCTCCATAGTAAACAACCCTTGCTGCAAGACAGCTCTTGTTGCCTTATTTTGAAGGAATGACCATCAGCAGGCACAGACTCTTGTGGCCATCCCTTTTCACCGAGTCCAGAATTTGCCTTAAGAGTCTGTCTTTAGCTGAATGGGCAGCAATGTCTGCAGCAGTCAGTAGGAAGTCCTGTTGATGGTCAATGAGGAGGATGGATTCCTCAGCCTCCTGGTCCTCTGCTGCAGCTGGAATCGGGCACCTGCTGAGGGCATCATCATGGCTGACATGTTTGCCCAGCCGATATGTCAGTGTGTATGAGTATGCTGCCCCCCAAAAACCCCACCTTGTCATTCGAGGGGAGAGTATTTGAGGAGTCTGTTTATCCCAAGCGAATAAGCCTAGTAAGGGCTTATGATCTGTGATAAGTTCAAACTTATGTCCATAAACATACTCGTGGAAATGTTTAATACCAGTAATGGCAGGAAGGGCCTCACGATCTATTTGGCTATAATTGCGTTCTGCTGGTGATAGGGTCCTAGAGAAAAACGCTATAGGGGTCTCAGAGCCATTAGGCAGTCTATGACTCAAAACCGCCCCTACTCCATATGGAGAAGCATCGCATGCTAAACTAATGGTAAGCATTTGTTAAACTGTACGAGAACAGAGCCTGGAGTTAACAAGTCCTTCACAGCCTTAGAAGAGCTAGCCTCTTTCTTGCCCCAAGCCCAAGGTGATTTTTTTATCTAAAAGTCTGTGTAGGGGGGTTCAGCTACTGATGCCTTGTGAGGAATGAAAATGGCATAGAAATTCAGTAGGCCAAGGAAAGCCTGCAGTTCAGTTTTGTTGTTTGGAATGGGAGCGTTTTTATGACTTGGACCTTAACTGTCGTGGGATGAATTCCAGCAGCATCGATCAGGAACCCCAGGAACTCCACCTTAGGTACGCCCAAATGGCACTTACTCTTTTTTAGTTTCAAACATGTTGCCTGGAATCTCTTAAAAACTTCCCTTAGGCTGTCTAAAAGTGCCTTTTCATCTCTAGCTGACACAATAATGTCATCAAAGTATGGAACAACTCCAGGGATGCCTTGTAAGAGTTGTTCCATTAGGGACTGGAATATCCCAGGGGCAGCACTAATGCCAAATTGTAGCCTATTGCATCTGAATGCCCCTCTATGTGTTACTATAGTCTAGGTTTCTGCAGTGGCTGAGTACATGGGAAGCTGCTGATACACTTGAGCCATGTCAAGCTTTGCAAAAAAAATTCCGTTACCCAGTGAATACAACAGATGTTGCACCACAGGCACTGGGTACGCACTTTGCTGTAATGTCAAATTAAGGGTTGCCTTATAGTCAGCACACACCCTGACTGATCCATCAGCCTTGAGTGGCATGACAATTGGGGTCTCCCAAGGAGCGTGATCTATTGGCTCTAATACCCCTTGTGATATAAGCTTATTGAGTTCAGCATCGATTTTTGGGTGGAGTGCGAAGGGCACTCGCCTGGCTTTCAATCTCCTAGGCATAACTGAAGGGTCTAAATTCAGTGAAATAGGTTTCCCTGTATATTTACCTAGGTGATTGTCAATTCCTTTGCCAGTCCGTCTATGGTGTCAGTGCTTTGTCCATTTGTGGCATGCACTCCACTTATGGCCAGACCTAGGGATTTGAACCAGTCAAGGCCCAGTAAACTTGGCAATGCCCTTTCCACAACTATTAGTGGGTGACAGCCTTCGAATTGTTTGAAAACTACTGTCACTTTAGTGAGACCCAAAATGGGAATTGTATTCCCTTGATCATCTCTTAATGTGAAGGAACAGGGTCTTAATCTTTTCTTTGCCATTTTGGGAACCAATCGTTTGATTGTGCTCCAACTAACCAATGAAAAAGAAGATCCTGTGTCAGCCTCCATTTGATAATCCTGTCCCTCAATTTGCACTGAAATATTTTTTTTTTCTTTAGTAATAAGTTTTTTTGCCCTACTCTGGGGTTGATGTGTCAATTATCCCTTTGGATGGTGAAATACTCTTCCTCCAACCTAGGGACTTTTCTAGGGGTCCCCTTCATTTGTCCTTGTTTTGCCTGGACTCTGTCATCAGGCAGGATAGCTCTGCACTTCCTAGCTAAATGGCCTCTCTTTCCACAGCGCTGACACTTTGCAGTTCGAAATCTGCAGGCTGCTCACGGATGGTTTCCTCCGCACCCTATGCAGGATTGTGCCTGGGCTGTTTTTGTGGATTGCCAATTATTACCTGATGCAGTCTTCAGCCGGTGGATGTCATCATCCCCTGGTAGATCGGGGTCTTCCTCTGTAGCCTCTTCTTGGTGGACAGCTAAAGTTTTTCTCCCCGAAGCTGGGCTGCTCGCGCCATGAATCTCTACCGTCAGCTTGTTGGATGACTCTGCAGCGCAGGCTTCGTCCAATGCTGATTGTTGTGTCAGGTCAGGCTTTGCTGGTAGTCTGCGCTGGATTTGGAGGTCTTTTAACCCACAGACTAAGATCCAGCAAGGCATCATCTAGCTCTTTAAACTCCCAATGGAAAGCAGCTGTTCGGAAACCTGCCATAAATTGTTTAACAGTTTCCCACTCAGCTTGCTCGTGCTGGCGAAATGCGTGCCTTTGGGCAATTCGTGAGGGAGTGGGAGTGTAATGGTTCTTAAGCTTTGCCATTAACGCCTCCCAGGTGACAGAATTCAGGGGCTGAGGTGCTAACAGAGCTCTGGCTGTGTCAAACATTTGTTTGCCACAGAAATTTAGAAACAGCGCCCTTCGCCGGCTGCCTGTCAAATCCACCAGATCGTTTGCCTCTAGGAAACAATCAAAATGCTCAATATATGACTCCCAAGTCTCTGTTGATGCATCAAATGGCGCGAATGAATTTAACGCTGCCATTCTGAACAGCTTCACAGAATCCTTGGTCCTTAGACAGGTGACTGGTGGATTTTATCGAGCTCCCTCAGTGTGACTTTGCTCTTTTTGTATGCCCTTCTGGCTTGTTTGGGTCTCTCTGCCACAGTGATCAGCTCTTTTGGTTGCCCCACAGGAGGACTTCAAGCTTGCCTAATGCCTCGAGGGTGGCAATTCCACCTTCGTCACCAGTGCTTGGTACTGGGAATAAACGCACCACAGAATGAGGTGAGGTGGCTAAATTGGTTGCTCAGGCTTTATTGAATTCGCGCGCTAACAGTGAATGAACCACTCAGCCATGAGGCAACAGCTGTTGGCCTGTTTGACAGTTCCTTATATAATTGGCTGTCAAACTACAGGCCAATCAGGTTGTGGCTGGGTGCTCCCTGCTGGAAACCGGACCAGAGGGGGGAACTTCAGAACATAGCAACTATAGTACTATATTATTAGAAAATGGAAGATTGCCAGGTAATGGAGGGATTGCCATATTACCAGTTCTTAAGTATCTGCAGTGGTTTTCTTCGGGTTGTAAATTATATTTGTGGAGTTGTGTTTAATAGTACTGAGAATAATAGTACTGAGAATAAGAATAATGAGAGGGAGTAAGGGCTCAGTTTTCTATATGGTTCCTATTTTGCTTTTTTTGGTAGATCCCAAAGCCATCTCCTGCTGCAGATATTGAAAATTCTTGGCATGCTTTCTTAAACCTAATGAACTGAAATATAAGCCTTAAAGTAGGCTTATTATAATGCTATAGTGTTATGATAAATAAAAACAAATAAAAAATTCTGCCACAAGAAATAAAAAGAGACTATTGTGATTTTGTCCATGTGTGTGACACAACTCCACCCACTTGTCATTGCTCCACTTAATATTGGATTTTCCGTTTCCCCCTCAAAAAACCATCTGGTCACCAAAAAAAATCCTCACAAGACCTTGTTCATTTTTCAGATTAAACATGACTAAGAAGTCAAATCATTCAAGATTATTTTCTAAAGAGACAAACATCAGGGTGCCAATATTTCTTGCTCTTGCTCCATGGAAAAAACATGTGAGAATATCACTCAACTGAATAATGGCCCAACTTGTTTCATCCCAAGCTCCTTGTCTTTATGATGTTTTATCGTGCCACCTCTAATAATTAAGGGTTGCTAATGTTTAGGAATATTCATATTCAAATTTTAACCAAAGAATTAATCTGAAAATCAGCCATTAGAATTTTTCTGGAAAGAGCTTGAATAAAATGCTGCAGGTGGTTAAGTGGTGCTGAAATATTGCCAGAGCAGCTGAAGTGTTTTACATATATGTTATAATTATGTTATTTTTTCTTTTGGAAAGCAGCAATCTTCCCATTCATTACACAACTACCAACTATACCTCAGGGGACTTCAAGAATAATTGCTTAAATTGCAAACAAATTGCACAATAATATTTTAAGCTACTTCGTCCATAAATATATTGCTGGAAGGCTATTTGTAGCAAATTTCCAAAGCAATTTTAAAATGCATGTGAAGATTAAAAGAGCAAGTGAATTCTCAGAGATCCTGATATGAATTGACAACCTTTCCATTCCATTCACTGGAATTATATGCCACTGGAATTCTTGACCATTCTGATTTTGAATATTTTGTATATATTCAACCTTTGAAAATCAGATTTGAAATAAGATAACGATATTACAAATGGTTTAAAAAATAGCAACCAAAAGCACATATAGAAGTCATCCTGACTTAATGATAGTTCTTGGTACTGGGAACTCTATCACTAAACCAAATGGTTGTAAAAATGTGACATCATGTGACTACTGACTTATGATGGCAATTGTAGCAGTTCCAGTTGCCATCTTTAAGTGAAACCTGCCCAGTCATTAAATGTAATATCGCTATTTGCGACTTCCTACTGTTTTCCCCTATTGGCTTGTCAGAAGCCAACAGTGAAGATCACAAACAGTGATCATATGATTGCAGAATGTTGTGACTGGAGCAATTGCAAAATGCCTGCAAGGCACCTGAATTGCAGTCTCAGGATAGTTGCAACTAGTGTGGTAAATGTTTGTCAGTCTAGAGCATGAATCTGAGATTTAGCAGTTATTGGAAAAATGACACACTTCTTTGGAGTCTGCAACAGTTTTAATTTTTTTTTCATTTACTGTACAGAATGAAAAGATAATTTATTAATAACTGCTAATATGTCAAATAGAGAATATTTATTTCACTTGAATAGACAGTAAGTGGTTCGCAATTTAAAAGTCATGGGGAAGTTTTTAATCCAGTGGAAAAAGTTCACTGGACTAAAAGAAAAAAAAACTATGCTTGAGTATTCCCATTTTCTTATATTTGAATGAAACGCCTGAAAATCTGTATCAGAGAACTCCCCCTATCCTCCACACCAACTCATATTGAATTGAGTTTAATTAGGATGGCCTATTGAATAAGATGAGACTATTTTGCTGTGAGGGTTGTGTCCCTTTGTGTCTGAATGGAATGTGACTGAGGGATGCCTTTGCTGGTGAAATAAATTCTGAATATCATTCACAGGACTACAGTACTTCACCGAAAATGTGTAAATTTTGCTTTATGTTTCTTTTGTTATTCATTTAAAAATGCAGATAATAATGATACTGGAAATAGCAATAACCTTTTTATATATTGGATGAAAGACTTCAAGTAACAATCTTTTTCTTAAAATTCAATAGCTTTGTCAGGCCTTTTTTTTTTGTTATTAATGCACACCTTGATGCCTATTTCCTTGTATGAGTTTCTAAAAACATTAAGAAGCAAACAATGTGAGAACTATCTCCAGTGGAACAGCTAAAACAAAAAACAAAGAGATGATTTTGCTTATAATTTGTGGAATATTTAAGAACAGAAGACAACCAAGATTATAGAACTTTGTCTTTCTTTATTTTCTCCAGACGGTTAAATACCTTGAATAAGTATGCAGAAATGAAGATGGAAATAAGTAAGCCAAGAAAGCGGGTATGTTTATCATTCATGAAAAAATGTTTACCATAAAGTGAAAGACATTTGTATGCAAGGTTATGCTTGCCTCAGGATTACATGTCAACCTTTGCTTGTAGTTAGTTATGAATGAGGCTGTTGTATTACCTACCTCTGGCAAAGACCATTACTGGCTTGTCCATGGTCCATCATGTCATCTACTCACAACTTTTATTCTTATTAACCAAACAAATGAGGCTAAAATCATCTCCAGTACATTACATTTGTCCTTCTGAATCTGCTCATGGACATATGACTATCAGCATTAAAAAAACCAGTGGTTATAAGCAGATGATTTGAAAAATCTTTAAAAAAACAAACATCCTATACCCAGTAGGAGATTATTCAGAGGCTGAATGGAACAAACTACCTTGGGGCAATTGGTTGTCTTCATGGCTAACTGATTACTTGATAGAATCATATAGAAATTTGTTTCTTGACATATTATTTACTATAAAGACTGCTTTCCTGCTGGTATTAATTTTCAGTTATGAATATAGTCTGAAATATTTTATCCTAAATACCATCAGTACACTCTATTCCCTCTGTAATATTGATGATGTTAAATGAGGTGAGTGTGTTTTGAGATATAATATTCTTAATTACTATATTTTAAAACTAAAATGGATATAGTTAAAAACAACATTGGGCTAGATTTTTTTCACCCAAGCATTTTTTATATACAAGATATGTTTGTGTGTGCTTGTGTGATAAAAGTATTAACAAATTTATATCTGCAGCATTACATGATTTTACCAATTCATTTATTGCATCTATAATGTTAAATGGCTCAATCATCTCTTCTAATTTCATGGAAGACCATAAAGATATGGCTCTTTCCCAAATACTGACTAGGATGGAGGCTGAGTCAAGATACTCACTGATGTAGTACCTGGTAGGAAGGATGGTTTTGTTATGATTCCTGTTTATATTAATTATTGTCAGCTGCCCAGGATCATTGTATGAATTAGGTAGCCATATTAATTCTTTAAATAAAATAAATAATAAAGAAATTACTAAATTTATGTAATATTTAACTGTTGAATTCCCAGAAGTTCATTAAAGGGTATCTTGATTTGAAACTCTTTCACTTAAAAGGCAATGTTTAGGTTGAACACATTTGTTTGAAAGTTGCAAAAAGAAGATGTTGCATACTTAAATAAAATATTCCAATGCTGTTCTCAAATATTAAAATCAGGTGAATTTGCTTGCTTTGCTAGAGCTGTATATGTCTATAAATGAGCTATACAAATATAGCAGTAGGATTGCCATTTTTTTCTCTTCTAGCATTAGCCTTTAAAAAAAAATGAAATTGTAAACTGTGAACCATATTGAGCCTGCAGCAGTCATCTTCCATTTCTCAAGTTGCCACACAGCTCGGGGGAGGGGGAGAGGAATGGAATGCCAACTAGCCAGAACAATTGCTATCTCATGGGAACCAAGGTTGCTCCCAACAGGTGCTGGCCAGAGACTGAAACCAATCGCCAAGCAGACACCAGAACACCTAATTGTGACACTAGGGGAGGGGGGAATCTCTAACTTTTAATTATACTGAAACTGTAGGAAATAACTACAGCTGGTGTTAGGGTCATCCATGCCAAAATGATGTACTCAATAAAGCAGTTCTTTGAGGAAGCTGAAAGTCTCAGAGTGCTGACTTGTTTGGGTTTGTTAGTCAGAACCTTGACAGAAACATTAGTTTGGAAAATGAAACAGTTAATGCTATTTTCAGTTCTTGATTATCTATGTGATATTATGTATTAAATTTCTTTGTTTGCTTTAAGAGTGATGAATCTGAAGATGAAGAACCTTGTGCAATAAGTAACAAATGGACTTATGAGAAAGGTACCAAAAGATGGTCCCATCTGGAAAACATAAAGGTTTCTTGTGCACTAAGACCTGATAACTTGAGACTTAAAAGCAACGGCAGTGGGGATATTATCTTTTCAGCTCAAGGAGACATTCACGAGAAATCTTCAGTTCATAGTTCTAGCAGTGGCGATAGTGATATCATTAATTTTCCCAAGATTTGTGGGGATGTTGAAACCAGCAGAAGCTCTTCAACCTGTTCCTCAAATAAATTGGCATCCCCTGAATCCGTTTCCAGTTGCTCTCCTTCTGTTACTGAGACCTTAAATATGACAAGTGAGGACAAGAACTTGGATAAACTATGCCATAAAAAAGGAAACAGTTTCTTAAAGAAAATGGAGAAGCTGCGCTTAAGAAGTGGCACCTGTAAGAAACAAATGCATTTGAAGACCAAATTCAACATTAGTGAGCCTATTCTTTTAGAGGGATTGAGTGAAGAAAAGTTGAGAAGCTTAAATTGCATAGATATTTCTGATGCACCAGGCAGTCGGGTGATGCAGCCTTCTTACTATCCTCAGAGCTGTAGTAGCAGCAGCAGCAGCAGTCAGTCTGGAGACAGTAGCACTGTGAGCACCCCAAGCCCAGTCAGCAAAGTAAGGAGACACAGTAAAAGAGGAGGAATGTACGCTGAAGAGTTTGATCCCAGCAAACTTTCCTTAAGGAGTGATTTTTCTGAGCAGAACTTCAACAGTGAGATATGTTTGCACAAAAACAAAGTATTTCAGGTACCACAAGGTCATAAGCCTGGGACTTTCCCCAAAGCGCTTACATATAGTCTGTTATCTCCAATAGACAATACCTCAGTAAACTGGAGAACGGGGAGTTTTCATGGATGCCAGAGAAGCAGGGATAAGATTAATTCTCAGGAGACTGAAGGGTCATGTGACTCTCCTTCACTGATGGATAACAGGCTGAGTGTATATGACAATGTGCCAGAAAATCTTCACAAAATGAATTCACCAGAGACTGATGATGATGATGTCTTTACGGAATTAGACAATGTTATGGAACACGTGAATGGACTCAGGAAGTTGGTCAGCCAATGGACAGAGAAATTATCTGATGATGGCGACTCTGATTCTGCAAGCTACTCCAACCAATCCACTTCTCCATGCCCATCATCTCCTAAGGAAATCCTTCTTGAAATTAAAAAGCATTCAGAAGAAAAATCATCAGAGTTGCCAAATACTGATGGTGAAGACAGCTGCCGACATCTTGGCGAACAGG